>NC_086451.1:459226527-459466527 GCF_028390025.1 Pseudophryne corroboree | reverse complement strand
GAATTTGTTTTCCTGTACAATAGTTTATAAGACCTTCTGTTTAAGGCTTTTTATGAATTCATTTTGTTATTAAATAATTTTATTCTAATTGTTTGTTTGGGTGACTTTTTGGTGAGGGGTTATCCACTGTAGGTATCCAGAAAATCCCATCTTCTTCAGTATAAGATATATCCATTTGGAAGGACTTCCGTTCAATCTATACAAGAACTTTAGCGCACTCAGGAATTGTTTTTTCTGTTTATGTAAGTTTGAGATTTGGCAACGGAGATCTCACCTGTAGTGCTGCTCTTTTCCTTTAGGCGCAAGTTAAGGATAATTTTTTTGTGTTATATATATATATATATATAAGAGACAGATAGAGAGAGAGAGAGAGAGAGAGAGACAGGATATAGTAGATAGAGACACAGGATATAGTAGAGAGAGAGAGAGAGGATATAGTAAATAGAGAGAGACAGGATATAGTAGATAGAGACACAGGATATAGTAGATAGAGTTAGAGATAGAGAGAGAGAGAGAGAGAGAGAGGATATAGTAAATAGAGAGAGACAGGATATAGTAGATAGAGACACAGGATATAGGAGAGAGAGAGAGAGGGAGAGAGAGAGAGAGAGAGAGAGGATATAGTAAATAGAGAGAGACAGGATATAGTAGATAGAGACACAGGATATAGTAGATAGAGAGAGAGAGAGAGAGAGAGAGAGAGAGAGAGAGGATATAGTAAATAGAGAGAGACAGGATATAGTAGATAGAGACACAGGATATAGTAGAGAGAGAGAGAGAGAGTATATAGTAAATAGAGAGACAGTATATAGTAGGTAGAGACACAGGATATAGTAGATAGAGTTAGAGATAGAGAGAGAGAGAGAGAGAGAGAGAGGATATAGTAAATAGAGACAGGATATAGTAGATAGATACACAGGATATAGTAGATAGAGAGAGAGAGAGAGAGAGAGAGAGAGAGGATATAGTAAATAGAGAGAGACACAGAGGCAGAACTCTGGGAGGCAATGGAGTCAGCTGCCGCCGGGCTCCGGCTTTGAAGGGGGGCACCTCTCCTCCGGTTCTGTGTGTTCAGCAACATTAATCAATTGGTTCTGTGTGTTCAGCAACATTAATCAATTAAGTTAACTGACAACAGCTGGTAACTCTTCCGTAGCCAACTTCCCCACTAGTCACTACACCTTACAAATCACACCCTCTTTATTATAGATATACTGGAAGCAGACACCCCACTGATGAAGCTATTTGCTCCAATAAAGGAAACATGAGAATTCTAACAATATGAAGTTATTTCTCTGACAATTACACATAACTTCATATAGTTAGAATACTCATACTTCCTATGCAAGAGCAGATATCTCCATCAGTAAGGTGCATGCTACCAGTGTAATAGGTTGTGGGTTCTAATCCTGGATATGACACTTGCAAATTAATTGTCAGAGAAATAATCAGCACTGTGAGTGACTGAGCAGATCTATTTAGTTTGTGGCTGGTCCCCTACATAGATCTGCCTAGTTGCAATGGTTTTGTAGTAGCTTCATATAGTTAGAATCTGCAGGCTTACTATGCAGGAGCAAATTATATACATGGGGGGGGGACACCAATATTTTTCTTGCCTCCGGGCAACTGAGACAAACTTACGCCACTGGAGAGACAGGATATAGTAGATAGAGACACAGGATATAGTAGATAGAGAGAGAGAGAGAGAGAGAGAGAGAGAGAGAGGATATAGTAAATAGAGAGAGACAGGATATAGTAGATAGAGACACAGGATATAGTAGATAGAGAGAGAGAGAGAGAGAGAGAGAGAGGGGATATAGTAAAGAGAGAGAGAGAGACAGGATAAAGGGGGTCATTCCCAGTTGATCGCACGTAGCAACTTTTTGCTGCCCGTGCGATCATCTAGACGCCGCCTATGGGGGAGAGCTTTTTTGCATAGCAAGCTGTGAACGCTTGTGCAGCCCTACTATGCAAAAAAAAGTTTTGTGTAGAACTAGACCAGTAACAGTTACTTACCCTGTGCGATCGATGCAGGTCCCGGAATTGACATCAGACATCCGCCCTCCAAATGCCTGGACACACCTGCGTTGGACTCACCACTCCCAGAAAACGGTCAGTTGCCGTCCTGGAACGCCTTCCTGCTAGCGAACGCTTTCTTTGTTCTTCTGGTCGTTGCTTGGCGACGGCCGTCGCTGGGCAACGATGCGCGTGCTCATTGCGGCTGCCACGCAGGCGCAGACCCGACCCATTCGCACCGCTGCGACAACCAGCAGCGTGTGAATGGGCCGGAATGACCCCCATAGTAGATAGATAGAGAGAGAGAGAGAGAGAGAGAGAGAGAGACAGGATATAGTAGATAGAGATAGGATATTGGCCCTCATTCCGAGTTGTTCGCTCGTTATTTTTATTCGCATCGCAGCGATTTTCTGCAAACTAAGCATGTGCAATCTTCGCACTGCGCCTGCGCCAAGTAAATTTGCTAAGAAGTTTGGTATTTTACTCACGGTTTAACGAAGAAATTTCTTCGTTCTGGTGATCGTAGTGTGATTGACAGGAAGTGGGTGTTTCTGGGCGGAAACTGGCCGTTTTATGGGAGTGTGTGAAAAAACGCTGGCGTTTCTGGAAAAACGCGGGAGTGTCTGAAGAAACGGGGGAGTGTCTGGGTGAACGCTGGGTGTGTTTGTGACGTCAAACCAGGAACGAAACTGACTGAACTGATCGCAGTGGCAGAGTAAGTATCGAGCTACTCGGAAACTGCAAAGAAATTTCTGATCGCTATTCTATTCGTTATTTTGCGTATCTTTCGTTCGCAATTCTGCAAAGCTAAGATTCACTCCCAGTAGGCGGCGGCTGAGCGTGTGCAAAGCTGCTAAAAGAAGCTAGCGAGCGAACAACTCAGAATGAGGGCCATTGTGAAGAGAAATAGATAAGGTGGGCATTCACTATACAATTATCTGCCAGATAATCTGCCAGATCTGGCTGGTTGGAATGAAAATCTGGTAATGGATCAGAGCAAATGACAATCACCCATTTGCTCCCAAACACTGGAAAATGGACAAAAAGTGTTGAATCATGGAGTTAACCAATTTGTCTGGAGAACAGGTTTTGTCCATTTTCCAGTGTTTGGGAGCAAATGGTGGATTGTCATTTGCTCTGATCCATTACCAGATTTTCATTCCAACCAGCCAGATCTGGCAGATTATCTGGCAGATAATTGTATAGTGTATGCCCAGCGATAGATAGATAGATAGATAGATAGATAGATAGATAGATATTTAAGACTGTTAATAAAATACCAAAATATTGTAAACATATTTAAAGATTATAAAAGAACTTTAATGAAAGAAAAAAGTATTAATTCAATTTGATATTTACCAAAATCATGGGGATAATATTAACATGAACCATGCAACAACTTCAGATTGTTACCATAAATTACTCATGTTTTTTTTTCCCTTTTTCTCAGCCCAATGTGAAGTAACAACAATAACTCAATTAAAAAACTTGTATCTTTCCAATGTAAAACGTATCTGTCGTTCTGTGTGACATGAATCTGAACAGATAAAAATAAATTGGAAAATCTGTTAATTAATATTTAATGTTCTTTATGGGGAAGGAGAGTAGAACAGAAATAGCGTTTTCTTGATTAAAACGAAGCAGGGAAACATTGGAACAGCAGCAGATGTTTCCCATCCAGTGTATAACCTTGAAAATGAAGAGAGAAGATATTTAATCAGCTAACAGATGGAGCAGGCCAAGCGAAATGCTCGGAGAAAAATATATCACTGCCAGAAGTGCGAGGCGGGTCTGATCCTTACCCAGCGGGGCTGAAATTCTGATGCACGTAATTAGGGGTCTGTCTCGGGAACACTGGCCTTCCTCTTTGTAGCTAACCTTCTTTCTATCATGCAACGTTGTCACATCAACAGCTTGGTGGAAGCGTGGGCCTTCCTTCCTTCCAGCGTGGTAAAATCTGTTGCCATTTAGTAAATGATCCAACTGCTTGGAGTGTAACTGGGATAGCTGTGCTGCTAATATATATTCTTTGCAGGACGGCCGAGAAGTCGAACACAGAATTGTCCAAGGGCAGAGGGCTCACTTGATGATCTCAGAATTGTCCAACAGTCACATTGTGCCCCTTTCTGCTCAATGTCTATGATAACTGGTGCTAGGTCTGCTGGTGAGCTGTGCAGGGCAGGAGATATGGGTCTGGGACTGAGGGTCGACAGCACAAAGGTCGACACACCTTAGGTCGACGCCAATTGGTAGACACACCTTAGGTCGACATGGACAAAAGGTCGACAGGAACAAGGTCGACAGGAACAAGGTCGACATGGAAAAAGGTCGACTTGCGTTTTTTATGTTTTTTTTTTGTGTCATTTTCTTCGTAGAGTGACCGGGAACCCCAATTAGTGCACCGCGTCCCCTCGCATGGCTCGCTTCGCTCGCCATGCTTCTGGCATGATGCCTTCGCTCCGCTACCACTTCGCTCGGCACACTTTACCATTCCAATCGTAGTCCACGTGGATCGTTAAGTATGAAAAGGTTCAAAAAAAAAGAAAAAAATCATGAAAAAATCATGTCGACCTTTTTCCATGTCGACCTTGCTCCTGTCGACCTTTTGTCCATGTCGACATTTTGTCCATGTCGACCTAAGGTGTGTCGACCAATTGGCGTCGACCTAAGGTGTGTCGACCTTTGTGCTGTCGACCTGGAGTCCGGATACCAGGAGATATACAGGTCTTATTTTATATAGAGGCACAGTGGATACCAGAATAGGCATAAAGAGCTGGTGGAGGTGTCAACCATAATTGATGAATTGCACCTGCTGCAAGTAATAAAGATGCCTCACAAACGTGATAAACACAAAAATACTGTGGTTGTATCACTGCGCTAGAGTCAGGGCTGGCAACAGGGGGGGGGGGGTCAAAGGGGACACCTGTACCAGGCCACGAGGATCAGAGGGGCCCCAATTAAACGCCACTTAGTTCCTGGCAGGGATGTGAGCTGTCTTGTCCAAATAGGGCAGTGAGCTGTAGACGGTGTGGGCACAGCCTCAAAGTGATAGGAGCCTCTCACACACAGTGACTGTGCGGCGCGAGTGTGCGCCCACTCTTCTGGTGGGGATCCCATGCCTTGCCCCAACCTCTTCTGGTGGGTCGTGAGGGCCACATGGTACCTGCTGTGTGGTGTGAGGGTCTGGATACTGGGGAGTGCAGTGCAGGTGAGTTTCTCCCCGGGGTAAGAGTGGATTGGTGAGGGGATACAGGGATGGGGGAGCTGGTAATGCAGCATGGAGTCATTGGGGAGAGACAGACTGTGGGGTGAGAGTGAGGAAGGATATATATATATATATATATATAATATATATATATATACAGCAGCGCGTGGTCCGGCTATCCCTATAAAGTAGTTTCTCGTCCGGTGCCGTCACATATACATGTAAATATTCCAGATCCAGGTGTGGCACTCACAGACTAATCGATGACACTTAAGGTGGGTACACACTATTAGATATATCTGCAGATCAATTGATCTGCGGATATATCTATGTACGGATCGGGCAGTGTGCTGTGCATACACACAGCCCGATCCGTCGGGGGACTGACGTCATGAACAGGGCGGCCTGTCAATCACCGCCGGCCGCCGCAGCATGTGTACGGGCGGTCGGACGACCGCCCCGTACACACACAGCGACGGGCCAATATATCGTTAGATATATTGGCTGTCGGCTGTGCTGCACGGCCGACGCGATACGTCTGTGAACGACGGAGTTCACAGACGTATCGCCCGTACACACTGGCCGACGGTCCCGCGATGTATCGGCCGTTCAAGAGAACGGCCGATACATCGACCAGTGTGTACGGGCCTTTAGACAGGCTGATATAATAACATACCTCCCAACATGACCGCCTCCAGGAGGGACAGAATGCTCTGCTCCTGGACTTCCCTCTTAATCTATGATTGCCAGCACCTGTACTGAAACACCTTTCTTATCCATTAACCTGTTCAACACAGGTGCCTGCAATCATAAATTAGGAGAAAAGTCCAGGAGCAGAGCATTGTGTCCCTCCTGGAGAGGGTCATGTTGGGAGGTATGTAATAACGTTACAGTGCCTCTTTATTAGACTCACGGCACTTTCATCAGAAAGTGAAAGTGCCGTGATTCTAATAAAGAGGCACTGAAACGTTATTATATCAGCCTGTCTAAGTGTCATCGATTAGTCTGTGAGTGCCACACCTGGATCTGGAATATATATATATATATATATATATATATATATATAAACTAGGTGATTCATCGCGCCCTACGGGCGCTCTTCACACCATCGCAAGGGGCTACGCCCCCTTAACCCTTGCACGCCCTCGGGGCGTGCAATAATTTTAATGCTGCAGGTGTGGGAGGGGCGGGTGCAGGGGAGCCGGAGGTGGGAGAGGGGCGGGTGTACACACATATAAATACACACACACACAAATTATATACATGCACCTGGTGATGACAGACAGGGCAGGCGTGTGTGGGTTAATGCAGTGCTGTAAGGCAGTAGCCGCTGAAGTGTGGCAATGAAGAGAGCAATGTGAGCGGGGAGTACGGGGAGCCCCGGCCTCTGGATCCCAGTGATCGCTGCAATGTTGTTGCTGCTGGTGCTGCTGCTGAGCTGTTTTCCCCTCCATGGCCGGAGCTGCTGTCCGGTCCCAAGGCTGCTGAGCGGCCGCTATCTTGCTGCCGACGTCTGGGCCCGCCATGGGGAGGAGGGACCGGTGCTGGGTGCCCGAGAAGTCCCCGAGCTTGCGGGAAGGCAGCCGGAGTCCGGCACTCACCTGGGCCGCTTCCTGCGCTGCCGCCCCGGCCAGCCCACGCTCGTGAGCCCTGTGGCCGGGACATCCTGCAGGAGTTGGTGGCTCTTGTCAGATAAGGCCAGTGACCTTTCCTCCAGCACGAGGCAGGGAGAGGATGATCCCGGGAACACGCCACTATCTGTACTGGTGAGGACTCTCCTTATACCCATCAGCAGTGCCATAACTATAGATTTTAGGGCTGTGTGCAAGAAACAGCAGCAGCAACCCCCCCTCTCTCTCTCCATATGTCAAAAAGAGCCAGTGTGTGTTAAAAATATAGGGATGTGGCTTCATGGGGAATGGGCATGGACACAAAATAAATCCAAGTTATATTATGGTGCACAGTAGTCTCCATTATTCAAATGACGCCGCACAGTAGCGCCACTTACACACGTTACACCAGGTAGAGCCCATCACACATTATGCCCGGTAGAGTCCGTCACACATTACACCAGGTAGAGGCCCTTTTACACATTACTCCAGGTAGAGCCACTATCACACATTACACCAGGTAGAGCTCCCTTTTACACATAATGCCACGTAGTGTCTCCTTTTACAGATTACAGATGGTAGAGTCATGAAAGAGAGAGAGGGAGGGAGGGAGAGAGAGACAGGTTTGAGAGGGAAAGAAAGGTGGCAGGTAGAGAGACAGAGAGAGTGGTGGGGAGGAGAGAGAGAGACACACACACACACACACACATAGCAGTACCTATGTGATGATGGCTGGAGTGCAGGCAGCCATGGCGGCGGCGGGGGAATGTCCGTGCGCTGGTGACGACTGTAGCTGCAGTACATTATGGAATGGGAGCTGCTGCAGGTGCTGCCATTCCGTTCTCTTGGCATCCCCTGCGTGGCTCACTGCCAGGAGGAGGCGCGGATCGGGACCGGCCTGTATGGTGCAAGGACACTGCTACACCAGTCGAGGAGGGGGGAGGAGCGGGGCGGAGCTGCAGCACACGGGACAGGGAGACAGAGATAGTGTGGCAGCTATAATATATATCAGCGGGCAGCAACTGTGCGTCCGGCAGAGGAGCCGGGCACAACGCTACTTTTATATGTTGTAGTGGGCAGCGCTCCAGCTGGCGGTAGCCAATCGGGGTGGATGCGGATGGTGTGCCAATAGTGCAAATGCACGGTGTGTGTGAATCACCAGTCGCCCACAGCTAGTTAAGGCCCTGTGCAGAGTGTCCCCTCTCCCTACACATGCACTGGCTGCAAACTGCTCCCTCCCTCACACACTTACACTGCACATCACACAAACACACATGGCCTGCAGAATGCGCCCCCCTCCACACACACACACACACACACACACACTGCCTGCAGACTAACAACCCCCCCTCCCCCAACACGGACTGCAGATTACAGACACAGTGACTGCACAGCACATAAACACACATGGACAGCAGAATGCCCCTACACACACACTGCCTGCAGTTTACACCCCCCCCCCCCCCCCAACACACACGGACTGCAGATTACAGACACAGGGACTGCACAGCACACAAACACTCATGGACAGCAGAATACCCCCCCCCCCCACACCCCCCCCCCACACACACACACACACACACACACACACATACACACAGCCTGCAGACTAACACCCTTCCCCACCACCCCCACCACACACGTTGCAGACTGCCCCCCTCCCACACACAAAACTTTGCTTGCCCCACACCCATTGGCAGCTGAGCAGCTGTGTGGAGTCGGCAGTGGAGCGGAGGAGGCGTGCACTGTGCAGTGAGTGGCACGCAGAGGAGCATTGTAGGTGAGCTGCCTGCTCTCCTGCTGCCCTGCTCGGCAAACGCTGTAGCTGTGTGCGGGAGCAGCAGCTGCAGCTCAGACTCCGAGCTGCCGGGGAAAAGGTGCGCTGTGGCACTGTATCGGCTGGCGGGCGCCCGGGGCGTGGGGGTTGAAGTCCATGCGGGTCCGCTGGCGGGGGATACGGGGGTGATGAAGTCCCTGCAACTCTGGCGGCGAGGGATAGGGAGCGGGCGGGGGTTCACTGGATCGGATAGCGGGCGCCCGGGGTGGGGTGGGGGGGGACTCCGTTGGCGGGGGTAGGAGTGGGGGGGATTGGACATAGCTGGCCGCGGCTCAGTGTATCCTGGGTGGTGGATGTCAGGGCACAGTGTAATCTCCAGCAGGGGCCGTTATTACTGGCCGCAGCTGCACAGTAACCTGGGGGAAAGGGAGGCAGGCACGTGATTTGTTTTGGCAGCCGAATCCGATCTGTGACTCTGACTCCGCCCAGCATTACGGCCAGGCACAGAGTCACAGATGTAGCCTAATATATAGGAGATATATATATACACATACATACATACATATATATATATATATAGGGCAGCAATTACAGTCGCATTATATATATATATTTATTAATTTATATTTTTATATTTAATATGAAGGGGCCCCAGAGATATCACTTTACCGGGCCCCAATATTTCTGTTGCCGGCCCTGGCTAGAGTACAGTGCAGCTATTTAATGGATATACTGTATGTCTGATGTATGTCTGCTGGTTGTCAGTACAACAAGCAGGGTTCTATCCTGATAAAACTATTTGGTCATCTGACTACATGAACATATAGAAATACATTTTATACCACAATTTGTTGCAGTAACTGGAGACTGTCGCCGTGTGTGTTTGAGGACCCTGCCCCTTCCATTATCTAATTTTCAGTCTGTGTTTTTTTTTTCTTGGCCCCCTTCTCTTCCTGAAGACGCGGCATTGCCCATGATATATACAGAATCACTTTACTCCCAGGTTCAGACCTGGCAAAGCTGCATGTGTCCATTGGACTGCAAATGCAGAAGTTGTCATTACCGACGATGGAACCTCCCATTGCCGCTCCAAAACATATTGTCATGTTTAGGCCAATAGATTCCAATGGGTGACACCATCCAACATCTGCAGTACCCTTTTAATACATACCCCACTGATAAATAATGCGCCAATCCTCTGAAAACAGTCGCTTTCGGAAGTTTGACCGTAAAATAGCTTGATACATTGGCTCCTTCATCTTAATTGCATACATGTAATGGACCTGATGTTCCACAGAGGGAGCTGCCATGGTGGGAGGTAGCAGGAACAAGCCATGAGCAGTGTAGGATGACATAGGGACTAGTCATGTAAACCAAAGTCAGTACATGGGTAATCAAGCAGAGATCTGGCCTATGACAAGCCAATCCAGTGCTCACATAATGATAGTATAAGGTCCAGAGGCAGAACTCTGGGAGGCAACGGAGTCATCTGCCACCGGGCTCCTGCTCTGAAGGGGGGCACCTCTCCTCCCATTCTGTGGCACCATTGAATTAAGTTAATTGATAGCTGCCGCTGTCTTTTCAGTGGCAGACTTCCTCAATGGTCCCTGTACCTTACAAATCACACCCTCTATTATACTGAATATACACATTTTACAAGTGTCATAGCCAGGATTAGAAACCACAACCTATTACACCGGAAGCAGACACCTTACTGATGAAGCTGTTTGCTCCTGTATAGGAAATATGAGAATTTTAACTATATGAAGATACTTCTCTGACAATTACACGTAACTTCATATAGATAGCATTCTCAGGCTTCCTCTACAGGAGCAAATAACTCCATCAGTAAAGTGTCTGCTGTTAGTGTAACAGGTCATGGGTTCTAATCCTGGGTATGACTGCTAAGAAATGTGTGATTTCAAATAAAATACAATTAAATGTATAAATACTGCATATAATTTTTTTTCAGAACACTCCGCACGCACGCACGCACGCACGCATGCACACATACATACAGTACATATATTTATCTTAATATAGGAAACTAGGTGATTCATCGCGCCCTACGGGCGCTCTTCACACCGTCGTAAGGGGCTATGCCCCCGTAACCCCCGGAGAAATGTCAAGGTGTAGAATAGTAGTTTCAGAGTGTTTTTTTTGGTGGAGGTGGAGGTGGGGGGGAGGGGGGGTTTGAGGTGTATGTGGTTTACGGTTAGGGGCAGATGTTGTATGCGATAGGTTTTGGGTGGTTTTGTGCTGCATTGTGGAGGGGGGTGAAGTGACTGTGGGTGGCTGAGTGTGTTGTGGGAAAGTATACATGGATTCGGTTGGCTGGGCCGAAGATGCTGTGGTTGGTTGGTGACCAGAGTGAGGTTGGACGGTGGATGTGGTCCAGTCACTGTATACTTTGGGCTAGGGGTGATGTTTGGGGGAGGGGAGAGGAGGTGTTCCACTTGGTCGAGGTGCAGGGGTTAGGGGGAGGATAGACGAAGGTGCCATGGCTGAGGGATGTTTACATGGGGTGGGTTGTGTAGGGTATTGGGGTGTGTGGTTGAATTGTAGTGGCGGGCTTTGTTGTGTGTTGGAGTTGTGGGTGTGCAAGGGTTGTGTTAATAGCTGTGAGGGTTAGTGGTTGCTAAGGTGGAGTTGGTGGATGGTGGTTTTGCAAGTATGGGGAACTGGTGTTGTGCAAGCAGGGATGTGTGGAGGGTCCGTGCATGGTGTGTTTGGGGGAGGGGTGGGTGGATTGTTCCTTTGTGTGGTAAGGAGAAGAAGATGTGGTGTTACAGTGTTTGTTGGGGGCTGAGGTGTGTTGGTTTGGTAGACGTTGGAGTTGCGATTTGCATCTTTATGGCTGTAGGATATGCGGGTAGTGTTGTGCGCTAACTGGTGTTTTGTTGGTTTGAGATAATGAGTTGGCTGTAGAGGGAGGGAGGTGGGTGTGTGATTGGTTTAGGGTGGTGTTGGGCTGGATTGTGGAGGGTGTTGAAGGGAATGTGCGTGGTGGAGTGTTGTTTGGGAAGGCAATGTAGTTTGCTGTGGGGGTTGCAAAAATGCTGTGGGGAGTGTTTTATGGTGCTTGCGCAAGTGCGTGGAGGGGGGCTGCTGACTGTATATGTTTTGGGTAGGGGTGAGGGATGGTGGTGGTGATAGGAGGTGTAGTGTGTGATGGAGTTGTGGGTGGCAGGGGGATGGGGGTTGGAAGTTTGCATGGGTGGAGGAGGTCCAATGGATGGGTGGAGGGTTTTGTTGGGGTTGTGGTGTGTGCATGCAAGGGGGGGTGACTGGGTTAGGCAGATGGGGAAGGTTGTGTTGTGGTGCAGGGGGTGTTGGATGGGTGGTGTATTTAGAGGTTGGGTGGCAGGTATGGGGTAATTGTGGTTGTGGGATGGGCTTGCGGCGGGTGTTGGACAGGTGGTTGAGTGGGTGTGGGGTTGTTTGTAATTTGTAGTGTTGGCTGTGTGAGGGTTGTGTTTTTTATGTGGTGTGAGGGTGATGGGGGCAGGAGGGGTTGTTGTTGGGTGGGGGTGTAGGAAGGATGGGGAAGGTGTTTTGTGTGTGCAGAGGGCGGGGGAGAGTGTGTAAGGATGTGCCCTGTGAGCACATCCATGCTGCTGTCCCTAACTGGGGGCCGCGCTGGGGCAGCTTGTCTGTCCCCAGCGCGGAGTGTGCGGCGGCGGGGAGCGGCGCGGCGGCGCTTTGAACTTGGCGCCGCTCGGGCCGCCAATCAGAAGCACCGCCCGCAGCGTTTGAATCTTGGCGCCCTCCGGGAGCCAATCGCGGCTCCCGGAGCGGCAGCCAATCGTAGAGAGACGCGGCGAGCCAATCGGCGCTCGCCGCGTCATAGGCCCCGCCCTCGGCGTCTGACGTCAGACGCAGGCGGGACGGGGAGCAGGAGGCCGCGCCGAAGAGCGGCGAAGGCAGAAGAGACGCCGGGCGGGAGCCGAAGAGGGCGCGCGCGCAGAAGAGTGCGAAGAGGAAAGAAGATCCCGGCGGCAAGAAGAAAGAAGACGGGCTCGGAGAAGAAGATGTCCAGCGGCGGCTGGACGCGGCGCGACGACGGCGGCGCCGCTGGCCAGGACGGGCCAGCGGCCGAAGATTAAAGAACAGCGCCGGAGGGGTCACCAGGGGTGGGAAGCAAAGGGCTGCCGAAGCTCCCCCCTGGTGCCTCTCCCAGCGGGTCAGGTAGGCCCTTATCAGGCGCCCCTGTACCCGCCCCTCCCTAGACCACCGGGTGTTCGGGCAATAGGCCCGTGGGCACAGTCAGGCCCTCCCGGCCTGTGGGCATGTAGTCGGGCCCTCCCGGCCCGTGGGCATTTGGTCGGGCCTCTCGGCCCGTGGGGGCACATAGGCAGGCACTAGGCCTGGGCGCAGGTTGGGCACTAGGCCCATAAGTATAGTCAGGCCACCGGCCTGTGGGCGCAGTTAGGCGGGCATTAGGCCCGAGGGGCACGGTCAGGCACTAGGCCTGTGGGAGCATTAGAGGGCATTAGGCCCTAGTGGATTTTGGCCAAATAGGTACGATAAGGTGACCTTGGGCACAAGGCCCAGGTCACCCAACGGGCAGCAAGGTAGGCGGGCGCTAGGCCCGTGGGCAAAGTCAGGCCTCCGGCCTGTGGACAGTTAGGGGGCGCTAGGCCCATCGAAGCAGTGTTTTCCCCGAGGTGAGTAAAGGTGACACTGGGCGTTAGGCTCAGGCCACCCTGAGAGTACGGTAGGTGGGTGAGCTGTGCGGTCCCCACTGCTGGGTGTTCTGAGTCGGGTAGATAAAGGGACAGCACCGTTTTATGTTGTAACTCCGATAGTGTGATATATGTTGTTACCGTGCAGGGCAAAGTGTATGTGTTGTGTAAGTTGTGCATAGTTGTGTTGCACCACACCCACAGAGCTAGTTTGAGGGCTCTGCTGTTGTAGATAGTATAGGGTGTGACACTAGGTCAGAGTTAGGCCCTGCACGGCTGTTTCTCTTTGCCTCCTTACAGGGACCTGTAAGTGGAGAAGATCGGAGTGCAAGACTTGTGACGGTGAGTAGCATCCGTGTACGTCTGTCCCTTGTTTGTCCCCGAGCGCCGGAGTTAGGATTGCTCACGGACGTGAGAATCCCTTTCATCACACTACGTGCGAAAGCGCGAGTGTGTGAAAGCTGGGTAGCTGAGGCTTTGTGCCGGTGATGACCATTCACCCAGCCGGTGAAGGTCGCAGCCACCCCTGGGGTATCCCCTGTTCCACCGGAAGCAGGGTCGATACCCCCTTTAATGTAGACCATTCTCTCCTCAGCTCGGTCGTCGGTCAGCTCCGAGAGGGAATCGCCGTGTCCGGATCCGAGTGAAGATTTCCAGGTCCGTTGAGGGTTCCGGTACCTGAAGGTGAGAGCGAGCGGCGCCTGGTGAGTACCGAGTCTACACCTGCACGGCAGCAGGCACCACCACACGCACTCGCAGGCCCCAACCGCACCTCTCACACTTGGCGTAGTCGGCAGGATCAAAGAGACCGGATCACGGACACGATGTGGAACGCCACCAAGAAGACCTCCCTGCGGACGGCTCCGAAGAAGACTCACCCCCGGACGTGTGCGGACCAGAGCGACTGGGTGACGGTGTCTGGGGCAGACATCCTGAAGATGGTGCAGCGGTCGGTCCAGCGTGAAAAAGAAGAGCGCCGGGAGAAGGGGCGCAAGAAGGCCGCTGTGACGCCCTGCAAGAAATGTCGGCAAACAGGTCACTTTGCCGACGAGTGTACTTGGCGAGAGACGTCCCCAAAGAAGGTGGTCAAGGAAGCGGACCGAAGACGTCAGAAGGGCCAAGCGAAGAACGAGTCCTGGTGTTTGCTCTGCGGAAACTACGGGCATGAGCACAACAGTTGTCCTTGGGACGAAGAGTTGAGCGAAGACGAGGTTGATTCCCGGTGTGAAAGCTGTGGAGATCCCCGACATCGGCTCCTGGAATGTCCATGGACGGAAGACAGGACGGACTACGAGGCCACGGTGAAGCAGCTGACGGAATCTCGTCAGCAGCTTTGGGACCGGGTGGCTGCAGAGCCTGTGTGTGCGCTCTGCGAGGCGAGAGGACATGCGCTTCCCGATTGTCCGTGGAATGAAGACCGGATGATTGCGGATGGTCGCGCCCAGAGATGGGAGGAGGAAACCAGGGAAATGGAGCGGAAGGCCTTGCTTGAAGTTAATTCGCAGGTGCCCATTTCCTCTGAGCCGGAACCAACGGGTGAAGATTCCCCAGTGAAGGAGGTGGACCAGGAACCCGTCTTGGAGAAGGTGGCAGTGGCCCTCCCTTGTTGGAAGTGTCGGCGACCAGGACATGCGGCCAGTGAGTGCCCTTGGGAAGATGCCGCGGACCTACTTTGTCCCAAGAAAGTGACCCCAGTAAGGCAGGATCCTTTCCCGCATGAGGCGGAGGTGGACGACTGGGAGGTGAAGAGGCCACGCTGTCAAGAAAAGCGTGAAGACCCAGTGACTGAGACGTCCGGAATCTCCCCACGATGGACCCGTCCCCGGCCAGGACGTGCGGAACAGGAGTGTCCTGGGTACCAAGAGATGCCAGCGGAAGCGAAGGAGTACGCTGAGGAAACAGAGGTGCCAGCGGAAAAGACTAAGTACGCTGAGGAGGGAAAAACCCCAGTCCAGATATCGGAAGAAGACTCGGACTACGGTGAGCTGTCCGCCGGCGAATCCCTCCAAGAACAGATGGAGAACGACTCTGGCATCGGAAGCGCCGACGAGAGAGACTGGCAGGATCGGGTGGAGTCATGCTCCCAGTTGAATGCCCTCCGTGAAGAGGAGGAGATAGTCCTGGAGCAAGAGTACCTGCCAGGAGTGTCGAGATGGACCGACGTACGGGGACAGGACTGTGATGCCGTGGGAGGACCCGTTCCAGAGGAAGACACAGGACCTTTGGAGATGCCCCACGAGGAAATTCGACATGTGGTGGCTGTTACCCGGGAGGAAACGGATGCCCCGGAGGATTCCGCTGTTGGGTGGTGGTCGATACCACACCCGGAAGACAGGGACGAAGCCACAGACAATATCAGAGGCCAAGAGTGGGTGACTGTTGTCCCCGTGGAGGAAGATTCCCCTTGGTGGCCAGCGTCAAGCGACCGCGAGGAGATGCCACTCCCCCAGAGGATCCGCCGATGGAGGTCAGGCCGTAAGAGGAACCCGGAGCTGGAGGAGGAAGGATGTGGGGTCACAGCTGGTCCAGGCTGGGCCCCCGAATGCACCCTCGCCGGAAGGACCTTGGAATTCCCTGACCCGCGGACGATGGACGTCGTGAGGAACTTTGTAGGGACTACAAAGGAAAAAGGGGGGGGAAATGTAAGGATGTGCCCTGTGGGCACATCCATGCTGCTGTCCCTAACTGGGGGCCGCGCTGGGGCAGCTTGTCTGTCCCCAGCGCGGAGTGTGCGGCGGCGGGGAGCGGCGCGGCGGCGCTTTGAACTTGGCGCCGCTCGGGCCGCCAATCAGAAGCGCCGCCCGCAGCGTTTGAATCTTGGCGCCCTCCGGGAGCCAATCGCGGCTCCCGGAGCGGCAGCCAATCGTAGAGAGACGCGGCGAGCCAATCGGCGCTCGCCGCGTCATAGGCCCCGCCCCCGGCGTCTGACGTCAGACGCCGGGCGGGACGGGGAGCAGGAGGCCGCGCCGAAGAGCGGCGAAGGCAGAAGAGACGCCGAAGGAGCCGAAGAGGGCGCGCGCGCAGAAGAGTGCGAAGAGGAAAGAAGATCCCGGCGGCAAGAAGAAAGAAGACGGGCTCGGAGAAGAAGATGTCCAGCGGCGGCTGGACGCGGCGCGACGACGGCGGCGCCGCTGGCCAGGACGGGCCAGCGGCCGAAGATTAAAGAACAGCGCCGGAGGGGTCACCAGGGGTGGGAAGCAAAGGGCTGCCGAAGCTCCCCCCTGGTGCCTCTCCCAGCGGGTCAGGTAGGCCCTTATCAGGCGCCCCTGTACCCGCCCCTCCCTAGACCACCGGGTGTTCGGGCAATAGGCCCGTGGGCACAGTCAGGCCCTCCCGGCCTGTGGGCATGTAGTCGGGCCCTCCCGGCCCGTGGGCATTTGGTCGGGCCTCTCGGCCCGTGGGGGCACATAGGCAGGCACTAGGCCTGGGCGCAGGTTGGGCACTAGGCCCATAAGTATAGTCAGGCCACCGGCCTGTGGGCGCAGTTAGGCGGGCATTAGGCCCGAGGGGCACGGTCAGGCACTAGGCCTGTGGGAGCATTAGAGGGCATTAGGCCCTAGTGGATTTTGGCCAAATAGGTACGATAAGGTGACCTTGGGCACAAGGCCCAGGTCACCCAACGGGCAGCAAGGTAGGTGGGCGCTAGGCCCGTGGGCAAAGTCAGGCCTCCGGCCTGTGGACAGTTAGGGGGCGCTAGGCCCATCGAAGCAGTGTTTTCCCCGAGGTGAGTAAAGGTGACACTGGGCGTTAGGCTCAGGCCACCCTGAGAGTATGGTAGGTGGGTGAGCTGTGCGGTCCCCACTGCTGGGTGTTCTGAGTCGGGTAGATAAAGGGACAGCACCGTTTTATGTTGTAACTCCGATAGTGTGATATATGTTGTTACCGTGCAGGGCAAAGTGTATGTGTTGTGTAAGTTGTGCATAGTTGTGTTGCACCACACCCACAGAGCTAGTTTGAGGGCTCTGCCGTTGTAGTTAGTATAGGGTGTGACACTAGGTTAGAGTTAGGCCCTGCACGGCTGTTTCTCTTTGCCTCCTTACAGGGACCTGTAAGTGGAGAAGATCGGAGTGCAAGACTTGTGACGGTGAGTAGCATCCGTGTACGTCTGTCCCTTGTTTGTCCCCGAGCGCCGGAGTCAGGATTGCTCACGGACGTGAGAATCCTTTTCATCACACTACGTGCGAGAGCGCGAGTGTGTGAAAGCTGGGTAGCTGAGGCTTTGTGCCGGTGATGACCATTCACCCAGCCGGTGAAGGTCGCAGCCACCCCTGGGGTATCCCCTGTTCCACCGGAAGCAGGGTCGATACCCCCTTTAATGTAGACCATTCTCTCCTCAGCTCGGTCGTCGGTCAGCTCCGAGAGGGAATCGCCGTGTCCGGATCCGAGTGAAGATTTCCAGGTCCGTTGAGGGTTCCGGTACCTGAAGGTGAGAGAGAGCGGCGCCTGGTGAGTACCGAGTCTACACCTGCACGGCAGCAGGCACCACCACACGCACTCGCAGGCCCCAACCGCACCTCTCACAGAGTGCGTGCGTGTTGTTAGGAGTGTGGAGGAGGATGAGTGTGTGTGTGTGTGTGTGTAAGGGAGAAGAGGTTGCACTGTTTGTGTGCTGATAGGCGATGGTATATCTCTGGCTGCTGGCTGGAGCTGTAAAGTGTTGTGGTGATAGGGCTGTGCTGGGACCATGAGGCTGCACTTGTTCCCCCCCCCCCCTTGTGATGGGGGCATGCGAGTGTGGATTAGGGCATAAGGTATTGCTGCACATACGGGGATGGGTGATAGTGGAAGGTGGGCGTCTGTGAGTGTCTGGCTGCGTTAGGTGTATAGAATGTGGAATGTGCGCTCGTGTCCCTTCTCCCGCGGTGTGGTTGTCTGGTGGTGGCTTGGAACATACATGTCTCCCGCAGGGCTGGGGGCATGTGTGGCGATACACCTAACGGAGGTAGAGTGAGGTGCGGGGTGCTTGCAGTGTGATGCAGTGGCGCATGTGCAGCAACGGGCAGTGTTAACATGGTGTGTGCTGGTCCGTTGCGCGGACGGCGGCTCCCGGCCTGCATGTCCCCTCAGTAGCTGGATTTGGTAGCTGGTGACGGGGTTTGGCGGAGGGAGGCTTCAGTGGTGTGGGGTGCGGGTGTCAGTTGGGGTCTGGGTGACTGTGTCTTGCCGGGAAAGGAGGCTGTCATTTCCACAGGCCTGCAGTGTGTGTGTGAGCTGGCAGCTGTGTGCGGAGCGGAGCATGGTGCGTGCAGTGGGAGGGTTGTGTGAGCAGGGATGGGTGGGTGGTGTGGCGTTGTGCAAATGGCGCGTGTTGGTCTGCATGGCCCCCCTGTGTTAGGTGGTGATGGGGTTGCATAAGTGAGGGGTCCATGGCGTGGGGTGTGGGTGTATACGTGGCCGGATTAAGTCCTGGGGTGACCCAGGGCACCCAAAACAAGAGTGCGCCCCCCCCCCCCGCCGATCACCAGCACCATTCCCCCCCCCCCCCGATTTCCAGCACCCCTACCTGCTGATAACCTGCACCATTCCCCCCCCCCCCGATTTCCAACACCCCCCCTGCTGATCACCAGCACCATTCCCCCCCCCCCCCCGATTTCTAGCACCCCCCCCCCGCTGATCACCAGCACCATTCCCCCCCCCCCGATTTCCAACACCCCCCCTGCTGATCACCTGTGCACCATCCCCTCCCCGTCGATTTCCAGCATCCCTTCCCCCCCCCCGATCACCAGCACCTAACAACCCCCCCCCCCCCCGCTGCACACGCTGCTCACCTGGTCCGGTCACACAGGCAACGGGAGCCGCGCGGCAGCAGGGAGAGAGGACACCAGGTTGCCGGGGCAGGAGGGATCCACGCTGCCGGGGGAGGAGTGCGGGCTGTGCGTGCGGCTTCCTCCTCTCGGGCAGCAAGGTCAAGCAATCTCCAGCCTCCGCCACCAGCAGCATCTCTCCTGGTAGCGGCGGAGGCTGGAGTTTGCTCGACCGTGCTGCCCGAGAGGAGGAAGCCGCACGCACAGCCCGCACTACTCCTCCCCCGCCAGCGTGGATTCCTCCTGTCCCGGCAACCTGAATGGGGACAGAGCTCCGGCTGAGGGACCCCTTAAGTTAGGGGGTCCCGGGGTAGTGACCCCCCGCCCATCCCCCTTAATCCGGCTCTTGTGTGACCGGGCACGGTAGGGCGTCCGTCCAGTGGCGGCTTTTCCGTGGTCACCGTCAGTGATTGTGTCCGCCTCCTTAGTGTTGTGCTGCTACAGGGGAGAGGCCGTTGACTCCGCCCAGCGTTATTGCCAGGCACAGAGTCACAGACTTGGCCTAATATATAGGAGATAGGGGGGCACCAATATTTATCTTGCCTCCGGGCAACTGGGACGAACTTACGCCACTGATAAGGTCATTGGTAACATAAAGATTAACCACAAACATCAGGCCACAGGAACAGGAAGCTGCTCGGTTGAAATAGTCCAGTTCCTGATTTTATTGTGCACTGATGAAGTTCTTTGAGTAATTCACAATTCAAAGTATTGGTGACTCAAGCACCTGGTACTTATATACAGACTCAAATATACAGACTTTGGTGGTCATTCCGAGTTGTTCGCTAGCTGTTTTCGGTCGCAGCGCAGCGTTCAGGCAAAAAAACGGCACTTCTGCGACGTACTATTACAACAAACGATGTAGTTTCACACAGGGTCTAGTGAAGCATTTGAGTCGCACTGGTTGCCGCAGTGTGATTGACATGAAGTGGACATTTCTGAATGTCAACTGACTGTTTTCAGGGAGTGTTCGAAAAAACGCAGCCGTGGCCGGGTGAACGCAGGGCGTGTTTGTGACGTCAAAACAGGAATTGAACAGTCTGAAGTCGTCGCAAGTGCTGAGTAGGTTTTGAGCTACTCTAAAACTGCACAAAAAACTTTGTAGCCGCTCTGCGATACTTTCGTTCGCACTTCTGCTAAGCTAAAATACACTACAAGTGGGAGGCGGCATAACGTTTGCACGGCTGCTAAAAACTTAAACAAAAAAAAAAACCACAGTAATTTACTAAACTACCGTGTTTTTTTCTCTCAATTAACCTGGCGGTTAGCCGCAGACCGCAATTTTCCCACCATAGACTATAATGGAGGACTGCGATCCTCCATTATAGCCGGTGCGCTCCGCCTGATTGACAGGCCAGTAGCACACAGCCAATCAGGAGAGCTCTATGACGTGGTGCTCCCTGATTGGCTGCCGGGTCCTCTAGTGACAGCAGTCACGGGGGGTCCCAGCATTCGGGGAAATGTGCGATGGTTCAGTTGTTCGGTTTGTTTGCTTTTTAACCCATGGATGCCTACAGGGAAAGAAGAGGACCGATCTACACAGAATTTTTTGTGCATGCGGGAGAGGCTTGCTGGGACTTGTAGTTCCACAGCAAAAGACAATATTCTTTTTATAACACTTTTAATGGCTATCAGCCCTCCATCCACTGCCCACGGGTGGGGGGAAACGGCCTCAGGCTTCACCCCTGGCCCTTGGGTGCCTGGAAGGGGGGGTACTAGTTGGAGGGGTAATGCCACGGCCGCAGGGACCTACATAAATGTGTCCCCCGGCTGTGGCATTATCTCCCTGGCTAGTGAAGCCCGGTGCTGGTTTAAAAAATACGAGGGACCCCTACGTCTTTTGTTCCCCGTATTTTTGGAACCAGGACCGGACCAAGAGCCCAGTGCTTGTTGTATAAATACTGGGAACCCTACAAATTTTTTGACAACCAGCCCATGGCTGGTTATGCTTAGGAGGGGAGACTCCACGCAATTTTTTTTTTTTTTTATAACTATTTCAGACACTTTTCCACAGAGAAGCATGCACGGATCTCACTGATCCGTGCATGACTATCAAAACACGCCAGCCAAAAGCAGATCTATTTGAAAGTTCTATTTCTGTACGAATTCTATGCTTTCCCAGCAGTGTTTGGCTATTGGCAGTGATTGAGAATACAAATTCTTAGTAAATTACCGTGTTGTATAAAATAACAGCCGTGTTTGACCGATGGTCTATCGATTCATATTTTTGTGGACAGCCGTGTATCTCAATACGAATAGCCCCAACACTGCCGAGATTTGTGTTTAGTAAATTCCCGAGATGACACTTAGAAAAAAAAAAAGACAAACTTGAATGGATTCGGGAGCTTAGTAAATTTCCACCTAAGTGACTATCTTCAGATCCCAGTCTGAGTAGCTGAAGCAGTCAACCAATCAAATACCAGTACCTGAAAAATTGTTCAAACGGATCTATGCACATTTCCCTTCTTTATAACATGATTGAAAAATAGTTCCCACCAATCACACACCTAGGATAAGATGATGTAAAAAATAGATCTGATTGATTGGTGCTCTAACCAATCAGAATGACTTCATCGCCTCAGTCTACTGTAGTATACATAAGGGTGGTCATTCCGAGTTGTTCGCTCGGTAATTTTCTTCGCATCGCAGCGATTTTCCGCTTAATGCGCATGCGCAATGTTCGCACTGCGACTGCGCCAAGTAAATTTGCTATGCAGTTAGGAATATTACTCACGGTTTTTTCATCGTTCTGGTGATCGTAATGTGATTGACAGGAAGTGGGTGTTTCTGGGCGGAAACAGGCCGTTTTAGGGGCGTGTGGGAAAAAACGCTACCGTTTCTGGGAAAAACGCGGGAGTGGCTGGAGAAACGGAGGAGTGTCTGGGCGAACGCTGGGTGTGTTTGTGACGTCAAACCAGGAACGACAAGCACTGAACTGATCGCACTGGCAGAGTAAGTCTCGAGCTACTCAGAAACTGCACAGAGATGTCTTATCGCAATATTGCGAATCTTTCGTTCGCAATTTTAAGATGCTAAGATTCACTCCCAGTAGGCGGCGGCTTAGCGTGTGCAATGCGGCTAAAAGCAGCTTGCGAGCGAACAACTCGAAATGAGGGCCAAGGTTATGTCCCATGAAACTATGCCAGGTATAACATACATTTCCACTCCCTGCTAAATAACATAAAATTACTATGCCACATAAAACTTTGGGTGGGTTATCCAAAGTATAACTAAAAATGCTGCTTACAAGGTGTTTGGATAACCTGTCCATAGTCTTAACTTTTCTTATCTGTCAGTGTCTTGTCTATTGCCATGGGTGTTTGGTAGAGATGTGCACATGAAATTTTTCGGGTTTTGTGTTTTGGTTTTGGGTTCGGTTCCGCGGCCGTGTTTTGGGTTCGACCGCGTTTTGGCAAAACCTCACCGAATTTTTTTTGTCGGATTCGGGTGTGTTTTGGATTCGGGTGTTTTTTTCAAAAAACACTAAAAAACAGCTTAAATCATAGAATTTGGGGGTCATTTTGATCCCAAAGTATTATTAACCTCAAAAACCATAATTTCCACTCATTTTCAGTCTATTCTGAATACCTCACACCTCACAATATTATTTTTAGTCCTAAAATTTGCACCGAGGTCGCTGGATGACTAAGCTAAGCGACCCTAGTGGCCGACACAAACACCTGGCCCATCTAGGAGTGGCACTGCAGTGTCACGCAGGATGTCCCTTCCAAAAAACCCTCCCCAAACAGCACATGACGCAAAGAAAAAAAGAGGCGCAATGAGGTAGCTGTGTGAGTAAGATAAGCGACCCTAGTGGCCGACACAAACACCGGGCCCATCTAGGAGTGGCACTGCAGTGTCACGCAGGATGTCCCTTCCAAAAAACCCTCCCCAAACAGCACATGACGCAAAGAAAAAAAGAGGCGCAATGAGGTAGCTGTGTGAGTAAGATAAGCGACCCTAGTGGCCGACACAAACACCGGGCCCATCTAGGAGTGGCACTGCAGTGTCACGCAGGATGTCCCTTCCAAAAAACCCTCCCCAAACAGCACATGACGCAAAGAAAAAAAGAGGCGCAATGAGGTAGCTGTGTGAGTAAGATAAGCGACCCTAGTGGCCGACACAAACACCTGGCCCATCTAGGAGTGGCACTGTAGTGTCACGCAGGATGTCCCTTCCAAAAAACCCTCCCCAAACAGCACATGACGCAAAGAAAAAAAGAGGCGCAATGAGGTAGCTGTGTGAGTAAGATAAGCGACCCTAGTGGCCGACACAAACACCGGGCCCATCTAGGAGTGGCACTGCAGTGTCACGCAGGATGTCCCTTCCAAAAAACCCTCCACAAACAGCACATGACGCAAAGAAAAAAAGAGGCGCAATGAGGTAGCTGTGTGAGTAAGATAAGCGACCCCAGTGGCCGACACAAACACCGGGCCCATCTAGGAGTGGCACTGCAGTGTCACGCAGGATGTCCCTTCCAAAAAACCCTCCCCAAACAGCACATGACGCAAAGAAAAAAAGAGGCGCAATGAGGTAGCTGTGTGAGTAAGATAAGCGACCCTAGTGGCCGACACAAACACCGGGCCCATCTAGGAGTGGCACTGCAGTGTCACGCAGGATGTCCCTTCCAAAAAACCCTCCCCTAACAGCACATGACGCAAAGAAAAAAAGAGGCGCAATGAGGTAGCTGTGTGAGTAAGATAAGCGACCCTAGTGGCCGACACAAACACCTGGCCCATCTAGGAGTGGCACTGCAGTGTCACGCAGGATGTCCCTTCCAAAAAACCCTCCCCAAACAGCACATGACGCAAAGAAAAAAAGAGGCGCAATGAGGTAGCTGTGTGAGTAAGATAAGCGACCCTAGTGGCCGACACAAACACCGGGCCCATCTAGGAGTGGCACTGCAGTGTCACGCAGGATGGCCCTTCCAAAAAACACTCCCCAAACAGCACATGACGCACATAAAAATGAAAGAAAAAAGAGGTGCAAGATGGAATTGTCCTTGGGCCCTCCCACCCACCCTTATGTTGTATAAACTGGACATGCACACTTTAACCAACCCATCATTTCAGTGACAGGGTCTGCCACACGACTGTGACTGAAATGACGGGTTGGTTTGGACCCCCACCAAAAAAGAAGCAATTAATCTCTCCTTGCACAAACTGGCTCTACAGAGGCAAGATGTCCACCTCATCATCATCCTCCGATATATCACCGTGTACATCCCCCTCCTCACAGATTATCAATTCGTCCCCACTGGAATCCACCATCTCAGCTCCCTGTGTACTTTGTGGAGGCAATTGCTGCTGGTCAATGTCTCCACGGAGGAATTGATTATAATTCATTTTAATGAACATCATCTTCTCCACATTTTCTGGATGTAACCTCGTACGCCGATTGCTGACAAGGTGAGCGGCGGCACTAAACACTCTTTCGGAGTACACACTTGTGGGAGGGCAACTTAGGTAGAATAAAGCCAGTTTGTGCAAGGGCCTCCAAATTGCCTCTTTTTCCTGCCAGTATAAGTACGGACTGTGTGACGTGCCTACTTGGATGCGGTCACTCATATAATCCTCCACCATTCTTTCAATGGTGAGAGAATCATATGCAGTGACAGTAGACGACATGTCCGTAATCGTTGTCAGGTCCTTCAGTCCGGACCAGATGTCAGCATCAGCAGTCGCTCCAGACTGCCCTGCATCACCGCCAGCGGGTGGGCTCGGAATTCTGAGCCTTTTCCTCGCACCCCCAGTTGCGGGAGAATGTGAAGGAGGAGATGTTGACAGGTCGCGTTCCGCTTGACTTGACAATTTTCTCACCAGCAGGTCTTTGAACCCCAGCAGACTTGTGTCTGCCGGAAAGAGAGATCCAAGGTAGGCTTTAAATCTAGGATCGAGCATGGTGGCCAAAATGTAGTGCTCTGATTTCAACAGATTGACCACCCGTGAATCCTTGTTAAGCGAATTAAGGGCTCCATCCACAAGTCCCACATGCCTAGCGGAATCGCTCTGTGTTAGCTCCTTCTTCAATGTCTCCAGCTTCTTCTGCAAAAGCCTGATGAGGGGAATGACCTGACTCAGGCTGGCAGTGTCTGAACTGACTTCACGTGTGGCAAGTTCAAAGGGCATCAGAACCTTGCACAATGTTGAAATCATTCTCCACTGCGCTTGAGACAGGTGCATTCCACCTCCTATATCGTGCTCAATTGTATAGGCTTGAATGTCCTTTTGCTGCTCCTCCAACCTCTGAAGCATATAGAGGGTTGAATTCCACCTCGTTACCACTTCTTGCTTCAGATGATGGCAGGGCAGGTTCAGTTGTTTTTGGTGGTGCTCCAGTCTTCTGTACGTGGTGCCTGTACGCCGAAAGTGTCCCGCAATTCTTCTGGCCACCGACAGCATCTCTTGCACACCCCTGTCGTTTTTTAAAAAATTCTGCACCACCAAATTCAAGGTATGTGCAAAACATGGGACGTGCTGGAATTTGCCCATATTTAATGCACACACAATATTGCTGGCGTTGTCCGATGCCACAAATCCACAGGAGAGTCCAATTGGGGTAAGCCATTCCGCGATGATCTTCCTCAGTTGCCGTAAGAGGTTTTCAGCTGTGTGCGTATTCTGGAAAGCGGTGATACAAAGCGTAGCCTGCCTAGGAAAGAGTTGGCGTTTGCGAGATGCTGCTACTGGTGCCGCCGCTGCTGTTCTTGCGGCGGGAGTCCATACATCTACCCAGTGGGCTGTCACAGTCATATAGTCCTGACCCTGCCCTGCTCCACTTGTCCACATGTCCGTGGTTAAGTGGACATTGGGTACAACTGCATTTTTTAGGACACTGGTGAGTCTTTTTCTGACGTCCGTGTACATTCTCGGTATCGCCTGCCTAGAGAAGTGGAACCTAGATGGTATTTGGTAACGGGGGCACACTGCCTCAATAAATTGTCTAGTTCCCTGTGAACTAACGGCGGATACCGGACGCACGTCTAACACCAACATAGTTGTCAAGGCCTCAGTTATCCGCTTTGCAGCAGGATGACTGCTGTGATATTTCATCTTCCTGGCAAAGGACTGTTGGACAGTCAATTGCTTGGTGGAAGTAGTACAAGTGGGCTTACGACTTCCCCTCTGGGATGACGATCGACTCCCAGCAGCAACAACAGCAGCGCCAGCAGCAGTAGGCATTACACTCAAGGATGCATCGGAGGAATCCCAGGCAGGAGAGGACTCGTCAGAATTGCCAGTGACATGGCCTGCAGGACTATTGGCATTCCTGGGGAAGGAGGAAATTGACACTGAGGGAGTTGGTGGGGTGGTTTGCGTGAGCTTTGGTTACAAGAGGAAGGGATTTACTGGTCAGTGGACTGCTTCCGCTGTCGCCCAAAGTTTTTGAACTTGTCACTGACTTATTATGAATGCGCTGCAGGTGACGTATAAGGGAGGATGTTCCGAGGTGGTTAACGTCCTTACCCCTACTTATTACAGCTTTACAAAGGCAACACACGGCTTGACAAATGTTGTCCGCATTTCTGGTGAAATACTTCCACACCGAAGAGCTGATTTTTTTGGTATTTTCACCAGGCATGTCAACGGCCCTATTCCTCCCACGGACAACAGGTGTCTCCCCGGGTGCCTGACTTAAACAAACCACCTCACCATCAGAATCCTCCTGGTCAATTTCCTCCCCAGCGCCAGCAACACCCATATCCTCCTCATCCTGGTGTACTTCAACACTGACATCTTCAATCTGACTATCAGGAACTGGACTGCGGGTGCTCCTTCCAGCACTTGCAGGGGGCGTGCAAATGGTGGAAGGCGCATGCTCTTCACGTCCAGTGTTGGGAAGGTCAGGCATCGCAACCGACACAATTGGACTCTCCTTGTGGATTTGGGATTTCGAAGAACGCACAGTTCTTTGCGGTGCTTTTGCCAGCTTGAGTCTTTTCATTTTTCTAGCGAGAGGCTGAGTGCTTCCATCCTCATGTGAAGCTGAACCACTAGCCATGAACATAGGCCAGGGCCTCAGCCGTTCCTTGCCACTCCGTGTGGTAAATGGCATATTGGCAAGTTTACGCTTCTCCTCCGACAATTTGATTTTAGGTTTTGGAGTCCTTTTTTTACTGATATTTGGTGTTTTGGATTTTACATGCTCTGTACTATGACATTGGGCATCGGCCTTGGCAGACGACGTTGATGGCATTTCATCGTCTCGGCCATGACTAGTGGCAGCAGCTTCAGCACGAGGTGAAAGTGGATCTTGATCTTTCCCTAATTTTGGAACCTCAACATTTTTGTTCTCCATATTTTAATAGGCACAACTAAAAGGCACCTCAGGTAAACAATGGAGATGGATGGATACTAGTATACTTATGGATGGACTGCCGAGTGCCGACACAGAGGTAGCTACAGCCGTGGACTACCGTACTGTGTCTGCTGCTAATATAGACTGGATGATAATGAGATGAAATCAATATATATGTATATATAATATCACTAGTACTGCAGCCGGACAGGTATATATATTTATTATGTAATGACTGATGACGGACCTGCTGGACACTGTCAGCTCAGCAGCACCGCAGACTGCTACAGTAAGCTACTATAGTAGTATGTATAAAGAAGAAAGAAAAAAAAACAACCACGGGTAGGTGGTATACAATTATGGATGGACTGCCGAGTGCCGACACAGAGGTAGCTACAGCCGTGGACTAACGTATTGTGTCTGCTGATAATATAGACTGGATGATAATGAGATGAAATCAATATATATGTATATATAATATCACTAGTACTGCAGCCGGACAGGTATATATATTATATATTTATTATGTAATGACTGATGACGGACCTGCTGGACACTGTCAGCTCAGCAGCACCGCAGACTGCTACAGTAAGCTACTATAGTAGTATGTATAAAGAAGAAAGAAAGAAAAAACAACCACGGGTAGGTGGTATACAATTATGGATGGACTGCCGAGTGCCGACACAGAGGTAGCTACAGCCGTGGACTAACGTACTGTGTCTGCTGATAATATAGACTGGATGATAATGAGATGAAATCAATATATATGTATATATAATATCACTAGTACTGCAGCCGGACAGGTATATATATTTATTATGTAATGACTGATGACGGACCTGCTGGACACTGTCAGCTCAGCAGCACCGCAGACTGCTACAGTAAGCTACTATAGTAGTATGTATAAAGAAGAAAGAAAAAAACAACAACCACGGGTAGGTGGTATACAATTATGGATGGACTGCCGAGTGCCGACACAGAGGTAGCTACAGCCGTGGACTAACGTACTGTGTCTGCTGATAATATAGACTGGATGATAATGAGATGAAATCAATATATATGTATATATAATATCACTAGTACTGCAGCCGGACAGGTATATATTATATATTTATTATGTAATGACTGATGACGGACCTGCTGGACACTGTCAGCTCAGCAGCACCGCAGACTGCTACAGTAAGCTACTATAGTAGTATGTATAAAGAAGAAAGAAAAAAAAAACAACCACGGGTAGGTGGTATACAATTATGGATGGACTGCCGAGTGCCGACACAGAGGTAGCTACAGCCGTGGACTAACGTACTGTGTCTGCTGATAATATAGACTGGATGATAATGAGATGAAATCAATATATATGTACATATAATATCACTAGTACTGCAGCCGGACAGGTATATATTATATATTTATTATGTAATGACTGATGACGGACCTGCTGGACACTGTCAGCTCAGCAGCACCGCAGACTGCTACAGTAAGCTACTATAGTAGTATGTATAAAGAAGAAAGAAAAAAACAACAACCACGGGTAGGTGGTATACAATTATGGATGGACTGCCGAGTGCCGACACAGAGGTAGCTACAGCCGTGGACTAACGTACTGTGTCTGCTGATAATATAGACTGGATGATAATGAGATGAAATCAATATATATGTATATATAATATCACTAGTACTGCAGCCTGACAGGTATATATATTATATATTTATTATGTAATGACTGATGACGGACCTGCTGGACACTGTCAGCTCAGCAGCACCGCAGACTGCTACAGTAAGCTACTATAGTAGTATGTATAAAGAAGAAAGAAAAAAAAAACAACCACGGGTAGGTGGTATACAATTATGGATGGACTGCCGAGTGCCGACACAGAGGTAGCTACAGCCGTGGACTACCGTACTGTGTCTGCTGATAATATAGACTGGATGATAATGAGATGAAATCAATATACACGGGTAGGTGCTAGGTGGTATACAATATTATATATATATATTATATACAATTATATATATATATATATATATAATATATATTAAACTCATAAACTGGTGGTGATTATTAAACTGGTGGTCAGGTCACTGGTCACACTATCAGCAACTTGCAAGTAGTACTCCTGAGTCCTAAGCAGACAATCACAATATATATTATACTGGTGGTCAGTGTGGTCACAAACAATGGCAGTGTGGCTGGCACTCTGGCAGCAAAAGTGTGCACTGTACGTTATATTATGTACTCCTGAGTCCTGCTCTCAGACTCTAACTGCTCCCCACTGTCAGTGTCTCCCCCACAAGTCAGATAATACAGTCACACTATCTCTCTCTATCACTTCAGCAAGTACTAGTAGTAGTAGTACTCCTCCTAATGCTCCCCAAATTACTACTGTGTCTCTCTCTGTCTCACTCTCTTCTCGAATCTCTATAAACGGAGAGGACGCCAGCCACGTCCTCTCCCTATGAATCTCAATGCACGTGTGAAAAATGGCGGCGACGCGCGGCTCCTTATATAGAATCCGAGTCTCGCGATAGAATCCGAGCCTCGCGAGAATCCGACAGCGTGATGATGACGTTCGGGCGCGCTCGGGTTAACCGAGCAAGGCGGGAAGATCCGAGTCGCTCGGACCCGTGTAAAAAAACATGAAGTTCGGGCGGGTTCGGATTCCGAGGAACCGAACCCGCTCATCTCTAGTGTTTGAAAGACATGAGGATATTTGTACCTAGTATATTCTACCCAACACTGGATTTTTACTTTTACATGTGTGAAGATACGGGGTTCTTCTAATCACTCAGACACAGAGCCGATGAAACCAAAGTGATGGTTTATTTCTCACCGCAAACAGTAGTAGATAATTCACAGGAAGCAGAAGTAAATATAGCCCAGAAACAGTATACAGGTAGCAGTCCAGATAGTAAGTCCCAGTAGAGGATTTAGGTCCACAGCAATTCCGTGCAGAAGTTCCAGATAAACAAGTCCATACAGCAGAACTATCACTGAGTCCACACAGCAGTGATAGCAGATTAGTCCATGCAGTAGTAAGTACATGTAACTCCACACAGCACTGTTGATGCGTTCCACAAGGTACCCTGGCAGAGAATCACCCCTTAGCCAGAGTCCTGCGACTAACATGAGGAGCTGACCTGCGCAACCTCTTTTAAAACCTTCCAAATGCCCATCATGCCACGCTCACCTGGGGAGGAGACGCAGGTTCCTGATTGGTGGTATCCCACCTCAGGTATTTCCCTACTCCCTCCCACAGCTGGCCTTCTCCTGCTGACCACATGCTGGGTCAGGCTCCGAGTTGTCTGTGAGAGACCAGGATGGGACAGGGGACAGTAAACAGAAGGAACAATGACAGGGAAATTGGTTTAAGTCCTGATTGTCCCCTGACATTACCTGGTCCTCAAATGTATTTCCTGTGTGACCATATGAGGATCATAGATGGACTCAATAGGCATGGCAATGATAACCTGTAGTAACCTCATACCAGACTGGCATTCTCCTACAAGAACATAACATGACAGCACTAGGTGCCAGGTCACAGCCCACCTGTATTTACCTGGGTAAGATTATAGTACAGAATATATAGGCTAATGGATGAACACACACATGGGGTAATAGTGACACAAGCCAGAGAGACATGGGAACAGAAGGAATAAAAAGTACATTAAACGCTATACAGATTGAAACACCACAAATACAGTATTAGCCCCCCCTATATCTTTACATTCCTTCCTCTACTTTTTATTTCTGTTCTTAAGTGTTGAGGAAACATTACCACCCAGGAGCGGTGGGTGCAGGGGAGAGAATATCATGTGTGTGTACTACCTGAGTCCCACAGGGTGATGTCACACCAGACCCATGTGGTAAGAGGCAGTAGTGTTAGACAACCAGCAAGGACAATATTACAATATGACACATTCATTTTCACCAGCAGGGGATTTAGCAATTCAGATGTTGGGTATCCCCACTCCGCAACATTGCAAACTTTTACACCCGGCCCACCTATTGGGTGTACTAATACCTGTGCCTCTGGCACAACGGGGCAGGGAGTACATTCCACCTCCCCCCCTTGCACAAGGAACAGCTGCCTAAAGGCAGGCCAATGTTGGGGTTCTGCCCCCAGCACTTCCGCAACTCTGTCCAGTCCTTCCTTCCTCAAACCCCAACTAGGGGGCTGGCAAATTTCCGTACAGCACGTGGTCTCAATACCTAGTGCTGAGGATGGACCCTTCATCAGAAACAATTCAGCTGGTGGCTGCAGGGGAGTCACCAGCACAGGCTGGTCCTGTGCCCGCGCTCCCCCCTCAAAAGCCAGTATCTCACCTGCAGCTCCTTCTGCGCACACCTCCTCCTGGATAACCTCCTCCCCCGCCAGTCCTGTGCGCTTGGTAGCTGGTGGGGTACCAGTCAGGGTTTTAACAACTGAAGCTTCCACAATTATCTCCACAACTTGCTCTTGCTCTGCAGATGGAAGGGGTGTGGGTGGCACTGTGCCTTCACCCTGGTAAAGGAGACGAGATAGCAAGCGGCATCTCCCAACCTCCACTTGATCTGTAGTTGCTTGGATCTGGCTTATGGCAGGCACATCCCTCGGCACATAGTTACAGTCCACATTTTCACAGGTATTACGGTGGTGCAACACATCCTTTTCTGGTTCCTGCTCTGATATTATGTTAACAGTCTCTGCTACTAGTGATGAGCGCCTGAAATTTTTCGGGTTTTGTGTTTTGGTTTTGGGTTCGGTTCCGCGGCCGTGTTTTGGGTTCGACCGCGTTTTGGCTAAACCTCACCGAATTTTTTTTGTCGGATTCGGGTGTGTTTTGGATTCGGGTGTTTTTTTTCAAAAAACCCTAAAAAACAGCTTAAATCATAGAATTTGGGGGTCATTTTGATCCCATATTATTATTAACCTCAAAAACCATAATTTCCACTCATTTTCAGTCTATTCTGAATACCTCACACCTCACAATATTATTTTTAGTCCTAAAATTTGCACCGAGGTCGCTGGATGACTAAGCTAAGCGACCCTAGTGGCCGACACAAACACCTGGCCCATCTAGGAGTGGCACTGCAGTGTCACGCAGGATGTCCCTTCCAAAAAACCCTCCCCAAACAGCACATGACGCAAAGAAAAAAAGAGGCGCAATGAGGTAGCTGTGTGAGTAAGATTAGCGACCCTAGTGGCCGACACAAACACCGGGCCCATTTAGGAGTGGCACTGCAGTGTCACGCAGGATGTCCCTTCCAAAAAACCCTCCCCAAACAGCACATGACGCAAAGAAAAAAAGAGGCGCAATGAGGTAGCTGTGTGAGTAAGATTAGCGACCCTAGTGGCCGACACAAACACCGGGCCCATCTAGGAGTGGCACTGCAGTGTCACGTAGGATGTCCCTTCCAAAAAACCCTCCCCAAACAGCACATGACGCAAAGAAAAAAAGAGGCGCAATGAGGTAGCTGTGTGAGTAAGATTAGCGACCGTAGTGGCCGACACAAACACCGGGCCCATTTAGGAGTGGCACTGCAGTGTCACGCAGGATGTCCCTTCCAAAAAACCCTCCCCAAACAGCACATGACGCAAAGAAAAAAAGAGGCGCAATGAGGTAGCTGTGTGAGTAAGATTAGCGACCCTAGTGGCCGACACAAACACCGGGCCCATCTAGGAGTGGCACTGCAGTGTCACGCAGGATGTCCCTTCCAAAAAACCCTCCCCAAACAGCACATGACGCAAAGAAAAAAAGAGGCGCAATGAGGTAGCTGTGTGAGTAAGATTAGCGACCGTAGTGGCCGACACAAACACCGGGCCCATTTAGGAGTGGCACTGCAGTGTCACGCAGGATGTCCCTTCCAAAAAACCCTCCCCAAACAGCACATGACGCAAAGAAAAAAAGAGGCGCAATGAGGTAGCTGTGTGAGTAAGATTAGCGACCCTAGTGGCCGACACAAACACCGGGCCCATCTAGGAGTGGCACTGCAGTGTCACGCAGGATGGCCCTTCCAAAAAACCCTCCCCAAACAGCACATGACGCAAAGAAAAAAAGAGGCGCAATGAGGTAGCTGACTGTGTGAGTAAGATAAGCGACCCTAGTGGCCGACACAAACACCGGGCCCATTTAGGAGTGGCACTGCAGTGTCACGCAGGATGTCCCTTCCAAAAAACCCTCCCCAAACAGCACATGATGCAAAGAAAAATAAAAGAAAAAAGAGGTGCAAGATGGAATTGTCCTTGGGCCCTCCCACCCACCCTTATGTTGTATAAACAAAACAGGACATGCACACTTTAACCAACCCATCATTTCAGTGACAGGGTCTGCCACACGACTGTGACTGATATGACGGGTTGGTTTGGACCCCCCAAAAAAAGAAGCAATTAATCTCTCCTTGCACAAACTGGCTCTACAGAGGCAAGATGTCCACCTCATCATCATCCTCCGATATATCACCGTGTACATCCCCCTCCTCACAGATTATCAATTCGTCCCCACTGGAATCCACCATCTCAGCTCCCTGTGTACTTTGTGGAGGCAATTGCTGCTGGTCAATGTCTCCGCGGAGGAATTGATTATAATTCATTTTAATGAACATCATCTTCTCCACATTTTCTGGATGTAACCTCGTACGCCGATTGCTGACAAGGTGAGCGGCGGCACTAAACACTCTTTCGGAGTACACACTTGTGGGAGGGCAACTTAGGTAGAATAAAGCCAGTTTGTGCAAGGGCCTCCAAATTGCCTCTTTTTCCTGCCAGTATAAGTATGGACTGTGTGACGTGCCTACTTGGATGCGGTCACTCATATAATCCTCCACCATTCTTTCAATGGTGAGAGAATCATATGCAGTGACAGTAGACGACATGTCCGTAATCGTTGTCAGGTCCTTCAGTCCGGACCAGATGTCCGCATCAGCAGTCGCTCCAGACTGCCCTGCATCACCGCCAGCGGGTGGGCTCGGAATTCTGAGCCTTTTCCTCGCACCCCCAGTTGCGGGAGAATGTGAAGGAGGAGATGTTGACAGGTCGCGTTCCGCTTGACTTGACAATTTTCTCACCAGCAGGTCTTTCAACCCCAGCAGACTTGTGTCTGCCGGAAAGAGAGATCCAAGGTAGGCTTTAAATCTAGGATCGAGCATGGTGGCCAAAATGTAGTGCTCTGATTTCAACAGATTGACCACCCGTGAATCCTTGTTAAGCGAATTAAGGGCTCCATCCACAAGTCCCACATGCCTAGCGGAATCGCTCCGTGTTAGCTCCTCCTTCAATGTCTCCAGCTTCTTCTGCAAAAGCCTGATGAGGGGAATGACCTGACTCAGGCTGGCAGTGTCTGAACTGACTTCACGTGTGGCAAGTTCAAAGGGCAGCAGAACCTTGCACAACGTTGAAATCATTCTCCACTGCGCTTGAGACAGGTGCATTCCACCTCCTATATCGTGCTCAATTGTATAGGCTTGAATGGCCTTTTGCTGCTCCTCCAACCTCTGAAGCATATAGAGGGTTGAATTCCACCTCGTTACCACTTCTTGCTTCAGATGATGGCAGGGCAGGTTCAGTAGTTTTTGGTGGTGCTCCAGTCTTCTGTACGTGGTGCCTGTACGCCGAAAGTGTCCCGCAATTCTTCTGGCCACCGACAGCATCTCTTGCACGCCCCTGTCGTTTTTTAAATAATTCTGCACCACCAAATTCAAGGTATGTGCAAAACATGGGACGTGCTGGAATTTGCCCATATTTAATGCACACACAATATTGCTGGCGTTGTCCGATGCCACAAATCCACAGGAGAGTCCAATTGGGGTAAGCCATTCCGCGATGATCTTCCTCAGTTGCCGTAAGAGGTTTTCAGCTGTGTGCGTATTCTGGAAAGCGGTGATACAAAGCGTAGCCTGCCTAGGAAAGAGTTGGCGTTTGCGAGATGCTGCTACTGGTGCCGCCGCTGCTGTTCTTGCGGCGGGAGTCCATACATCTACCCAGTGGGCTGTCACAGTCATATAGTCCTGACCCTGCCCTGCTCCACTTGTCCACATGTCCGTGGTTAAGTGGACATTGGGTACAGCTGCATTTTTTAGGACACTGGTGACTCTTTTTCTGAGGTCTGTGTACATTTTCGGTATCGCCTGCCTAGAGAAATGGAACCTAGATGGTATTTGGTACCGGGGACACAGTACCTCCAACAAGTCTCTAGTTGGCTCTGCAGTAATGATGGATACCGGAACCACGTTTCTCACCACCCAGGATGCCAAGGCCTCAGTTATCCGCTTTGCAGTAGGATGACTGCTGTGATATTTCATCTTCCTCGCAAAGGACTGTTGGACAGTCAATTGCTTGGTGGAAGTAGTAAAAGTGGTCTTACGACTTCCCCTCTGGGATGACCATCGACTCCCAGCAGCAACAACAGCAGCGCCAGCAGCAGTAGGCGTTACACGCAAGGATGCATCGGAGGAATCCCAGGCAGGAGAGGAATCATCAGAATTGCCAGTGACATGGCCTGCAGGACTATTGGCATTCCTGGGGAAGGAGGAAATTGACACTGAGGGAGTTGGTGGGGTGGTTTGCGTGAGCTTGGTTACAAGAGGAAGGGATTTACTGGTCAGTGGACTGCTTCCGCTGTCACCCAAAGTTTTTGAACTTGTCACTGACTTATTATGAATGCGCTGCAGGTGACGTATAAGGGAGGATGTTCCGAGGTGGTTAACGTCCTTACCCCTACTTATTACAGCTTGACAAAGGGAACACACGGCTTGACACCTGTTGTCCGCATTTCTGTTGAAATACCTCCACACCGAAGAGCTGATTTTTTTGGTATTTTCACCAGGCATGTCAACGGCCATATTCCTCCCACGGACAACAGGTGTCTCCCCGGGTGCCTGACTTAAACAAACCACCTCACCATCAGAATCCTCCTGGTCAATTTCCTCCCCAGCGCCAGCAACACCCATATCCTCCTCATCCTGGTGTACTTCAACACTGACATCTTCAATCTGACTATCAGGAACTGGACTGCGGGTGCTCCTTCCAGCACTTGCAGGGGGCGTGCAAATGGTGGAAGGTGCATGCTCTTCACGTCCAGTGTTGGGAAGGTCAGGCATCGCAACCGACACAATTGGACTCTCCTTGTGGATTTGGGATTTCGAAGAACGCACAGTTCTTTGCGGTGCTACTGCTTTTGCCAGCTTGAGTCTTTTCATTTTTCTAGCGAGAGGCTGAGTGCCTCCATCCTCATGTGAAGCTGAACCACTAGCCATGAACATAGGCCAGGGCCTCAGCCGTTCCTTGCCACTCCGTGTGGTAAATGGCATATTGGCAAGTTTACGCTTCTCCTCCGACAATTTTATTTTAGGTTTTGGAGTCTTTTTTTACTGATATTTGGTGTTTTGTATTTGACATGCTCTGTACTATGACATTGGGCATCGGCCTTGGCAGACGACGTTGCTGGCATTTCATCGTCTCGGCCATGACTAGTGGCAGCAGCTTCAGCACGAGGTGGAAGTGGATCTTGATCTTTCCCTAATTTTGGAACCTCAACATTTTTGTTCTCCATATTTTAATAGGCACAACTAAAAGGCACCTCAGGTAAACAATGGAGATGGATGGATACTAGTATACAATTATGGACGGACTGCCGAGTGCCGACACAGAGGTAGCTACAGCCGTGGACTACCGTACTGTACTGTGTCTGCTGCTAATATAGACTGGTTGATAAAGAGATGTAGTAGTATGTATGTATAAAGAAGAAAGAAAAAAAAACCACGGGTAGGTGGTATACAATTATGGACGGACTGCTGAGTGCCGACACAGAGGTAGCTACAGCCGTGAACTACCGTACTGTACTGTGTCTGCTGCTAATATAGACTGGTTGATAAAGAGATGTAGTAGTATGTATGTATAAAGAAGAAAGAAAAAAAAACCACGGGTAGGTGGTATACAATTATGGACAGACTGCCGAGTGCCGACACAGAGGTAGCTACAGCCGTGGACTACCGTACTGTACTGTGTCTGCTGCTAATATAGACTGGTTGATAAAGAGATGTAGTAGTATGTATGTATAAAGAAGAAAGGAAAAAAAACCACGGGTAGGTGGTATACAATTATGGACGGACTGCCGAGTGCCGACACAGAGGTAGCTACAGCCGTGAACTACCGTACTGTACTGTGTCTGCTGCTAATATAGACTGGTTGATAAAGAGATGTAGTAGTATGTATGTATAAAGAAGAAAGAAAGAAAAACCACGGGTAGGTGGTATACAATTATGGACGGACTGCCGAGTGCCGACACAGAGGTAGCTACAGCCGTGGACTACCGTACTGTACTGTGTCTGCTGCTAATATAGACTGGTTGATAAAGAGATGTAGTAGTATGTATGTATAAAGAAGAAAGAAAAAAAAACCTCGGGTAGGTGGTATACAATTATGGACGGACTGCCGAGTGCCGACACAGAGGTAGCTACAGCCATGAACTACCGTACTGTACTGTGTCTGCTGCTAATATAGACTGGTTGATAAAGAGATGTAGTAGTATGTATGTATAAAGAAGAAAGAAAAAAAAACCACGGGTAGGTGGTATACAATTATGGACGGACTGCCGAGTGCCGACACAGAGGTAGCTACAGCCGTGGACTACCGTACTGTACTGTGTCTGCTGCTAATATAGACTGGTTGATAAAGAGATGTAGTAGTATGTATGTATAAAGAAGAAAGAAAAAAAAACCACGGGTAGGTGGTATACAATTATGGACGGACTGCCGAGTGCCGACACAGAGGTAGCTACAGCCGTGAACTACCGTACTGTACTGTGTCTGCTGCTAATATAGACTGGTTGATAAAGAGATGTAGTAGTATGTATGTATAAAGAAGAAAGAAAAAAAAACCACGGGTAGGTGGTATACAATTATGGACGGACTGCCGAGTGCCGACACAGAGGTAGCTACAGCCGTGAACTACCGTACTGTACTGTGTCTGCTGCTAATATAGACTGGTTGATAAAGAGATGTAGTAGTATGTATGTATAAAGAAGAAAGAAAAAAAAACCACGGGTAGGTGGTATACAATTATGGACGGACTGCCGAGTGCCGACACAGAGGTAGCTACAGCCGTGGACTACCGTACTGTACTCTGTCTGCTGCTAATATAGACTGGTTGATAAAGAGATGTAGTAGTATGTATGTATAAAGAAGAAAGAAAAAAAAACCACGGGTAGGTGGTATACAATTATGGACGGACTGCCGAGTGCCGACACAGAGGTAGCTACAGCCGTGAACTACCGTACTGTACTGTGTCTGCTGCTAATATAGACTGGTTGATAAAGAGATGTAGTAGTATGTATGTATAAAGAAGAAAGAAAAAAAAACCACGGGTAGGTGGTATACAATTATGGACGGACTGCCGAGTGCCGACACAGAGGTAGCTACAGCCGTGAACTACCGTACTGTACTGTGTCTGCTGCTAATATAGACTGGTTGATAAAGAGATGTAGTAGTATGTATGTATAAAGAAGAAAGAAAAAAAACCACGGGTAGGTGGTATACAATTATGGACGGACTGCCGAGTGCCGACACAGAGGTAGCTACAGCCGTGGACTACCGTACTGTATCTGCTGCTAATATAGACTGGTTGATAAAGAGATGTAGTAGTATGTATGTATAAAGAAGAAAGAAAAAAAAACCACGGGTAGGTGGTATACAATTATGGACGGACTGCCGAGTGCCGACACAGAGGTAGCTACAGCCGTGAACTACCGTACTGTACTGTGTCTGCTGCTAATATAGACTGGTTGATAAAGAGATGTAGTAGTATGTATGTATAAAGAAGAAAGAAAAAAAAACCACGGGTAGGTGGTATACAATTATGGACGGACTGCCGAGTGCCGACACAGAGGTAGCTACAGCCGTGAACTACCGTACTGTACTGTGTCTGCTGCTAATATAGACTGGTTGATAAAGAGATGTAGTAGTATGTATGTATAAAGAAGAAAGAAAAAAAAACCACGGGTAGGTGGTATACAATTATGGACGGACTGCCGAGTGCCGACACAGAGGTAGCTACAGCCGTGGACTACCGTACTGTACTGTGTCTGCTGCTAATATAGACTGGTTGATAAAGAGATGTAGTAGTATGTATGTATAAAGAAGAAAGAAAAAAAAACCTCGGGTAGGTGGTATACAATTATGGACGGACTGCCGAGTGCCGACACAGAGGTAGCTACAGCCGTGAACTACCGTACTGTACTGTGTCTGCTGCTAATATAGACTGGTTGATAAAGAGATGTAGTAGTATGTATGTATAAAGAAGAAAGAAAAAAAAAACCACGGGTAGGTGGTATACAATTATGGACGGACTGCCGAGTGCCGACACAGAGGTAGCTACAGCCGTGGACTACCGTACTGTACTGTGTCTGCTGCTAATATAGACTGGTTGATAAAGAGATGTAGTAGTATGTATGTATAAAGAAGAAGAAAAAAAAACCACGATTAGGTGGTATACAATTATGGACGGACTGCCGAGTGCCGACACAGAGGTAGCTACAGCCGTGAACTACCGTACTGTACTGTGTCTGCTGCTAATATAGACTGGTTGATAAAGAGATGTAGTAGTATGTATGTATAAAGAAGAAAGAAAAAAAAAAACACGGGTAGGTGGTATACAATTATGGACGGACTGCCGAGTGCCGACACAGAGGTAGCTACAGCCGTGGACTTCCGTACTGTACTGTGTCTGCTGCTAATATAGACTGGTTGATAAAGAGATGTAGTAGTATGTATGTATAAAGAAGAAAGAAAAAAAAACCACGGGTAGGTGGTATACAATTATGGATGGACTGCCGAGTGCCGACACAGAGGTAGCTACAGCCGTGAACTACCGTACTGTGTCTGCTGCGACTAGATGATAAATAATGATATAAAAAATATATATCTATCACTACTGCAGCCGGACAGGTATATATTATATAATGACGGACCTGCTGGACACTGTCTGTCAGCAGAATGAGTTTTTTATAGAATAAAAAAAAAAACACCACACAAGTGAAGTCACACGACGAGTGTTTAACTTTTTCAGGCAATCACAATATAGTATACTACTAACTATACTGGTGGTCAGTGTGGTCAGGTCACTGGTCAGTCACACTGGCAGTGGCACTCCTGCAGCAAAAGTGTGCACTGTTTAATTTTAATATAATATGTACTCCTGGCTCCTGCTATAACCTATAACTGGCACTGCAGTGCTCCCCAGTCTCCCCCACAATTATAAGCTGTGTGAGCTGAGCACAGTCAGATATATATACATAGATGATGCAGCACACTGGGCTGAGCAGTGCACACAGATATGGTATGTGACTGAGTCACTGTGTGTATCGTTTTTTTCAGGCAGAGAACGGATATATTAAATAAAACTGCACTGTCTGGTGGTCACTGTGGTCAGTCACTAGTAAACTCTGCACTCTCTACACTTCTACAGTACTCCTAAGCTCCAGTAAATCAGGTCAATCTCTCTCTCTCTCTCTCTCTTCTAATCTAAATGGAGAGGACGCCAGCCACGTCCTCTCCCTATCAATCTCAATGCACGTGTGAAAATGGCGGCGACGCGCGGCTCCTTATATAGAATCCGAGTCTCGCGAGAATCCGACAGCGTCATGATGACGTTCGGGCGCGCTCGGGTTAACCGAGCAAGGCGGGAGGATCCGAGTCAGCTCGGACCCGTGAAAAAAACCATGAAGTTCGGGCGGGTTCGGATTCAGAGAAACCGAACCCGCTCATCTCTATCTGCTACCAATGTCACTGTTGAATCACAGGGTACGTACCAGTATTCACATCGCAGCTCCTCATTCCCCAAATCGTTAAAATGGAATAATCCTTCATAAACTTCTTGTGGAGTTAGGGTAGCAGGAGATACACAGGGCATGTTCTCATCAGCCTTCCTCAGTGAAATGAATGGGGCTGCCATTGCCAATCCGTCGCGATGAGCCTCCCCCAGCTGAATAAGCTGGGCATCCTGGAGCAAGAGGCCATCCGTGACTGGTATGTTTGTAGTCGGGGAGTGGAACAATACTCCCCCATCCATGGTGATCTCTTGGGCACAGTCTTCATTGATTCCCTGGCAGCTGGTTACTAGGTCTACATCTTCCACCTCAGCAAAAGGGAAGGTGTAGCACAGCTCCTCCTGGGATGTCTGTATTGTGGGCATAGCCTTCACTTCAGCGCTAGCCTCTCCCAGCATAGTACACCGGGCAACTGCTTCCCTTGGGTGTGGGAGAAGCTGTTGCAGACGGTGCCTTTCTGCATCCACCCTGCAACACTGGTCTAGCCATGCTGGGGTATCCAGGAGCCCCCGATCCATTGCCTCTGCCTCTGCCACAATGAAGCACTCCTCCAGACACTCCAGCTGTTCCCACACACTCATCCCTGGGCCGAGACGAAGGATCCACGTCCGGTAATCGGTGAACGCTTTTGTTGGATCCCGCTGATCCTGGAGAATAAGCTGGAGGATTTCCCTGCGAGTGCAGAATTGGAAAGAGATGCCTCGCAGCTGGCATTCTGCTATCAGCTCCTCCATGCTCATTTCTTCCAATGTGGTTATGGGCCCCGCTGACAAGGACTTTGCTCCCTTGGTAACAGGCACTTGCAAGGCGGACCCCTCAGTCATCTGCCTGGGTTGCAGCGGCCCCATTTTGGATATTTCCTCTGGCTCTAGCCCAGAAGATAATTGATTCTGGACTTGCCCTTCAGCCTCAGAATATTGACTTCTCTGTATAACTTGGGTCACTGTAGCACTCACTTCCTCTGTGAATTCTACAAACTCTGGCTCCCCCAGCAGATTCCATGAGGCTGCCTCACTTTTACAGTGCAGGAATGCATCCCCCAGGTAACACAACTTGTCCTGTATGCTGGATACTCTCCAGCCACTGATCATCCGCATAGCTTCATTCCAGTACTCCCAAATGTACTGCATCTTTATAGCAATCAATAACAGATCCGGCTTACCAGCCTGCCGATACACCGACACACCTCCATCCACGAGCTCCACTGCCCTGGGAGACTTGAGGCGTTCATTTTCTTTCCTCGGAAACATTTTCTTTTGCACAGGACTGACACCTGCTCACTTGTTACCACCTCACTGCAGATCCTCTTGCATTACATATGGCCTGATCCTCTGTTCTCTGCTGGGCCTTCACGCTTCCTGCGGTCGTTGTTTGGTGTCTGAATGATCCCACCGCTGCCGCCAAATGTGAAGATACAGGGTTCTTCTAATCACTCAGACACAGAGCCGATGAAACCAAAGTGATGGTTTATTTCTCACCGCAAACAGTAGTAGATAATTCACAGGAAGCAGAAGTAAATATAGCCCAGAAACAGTATACAGGTAGCAGTCCAGATAGTAAGTCCCAGTAGAGGATTTAGGTCCACAGCAATTCCGTGCAGAAGTTCCAGATAAACAAGTCCATACAGCAGAACTATCACTGAGTCCACACAGCAGTGATAGCAGATTAGTCCATGCAGTAGTAAGTACATGTAACTCCACACAGCACTGTTGATGCGTTCCACAAGGTACCCTGGCAGAGAATCACCCCTTAGCCAGAGTCCTGCGACTAACATGAGGAGCTGACCTGCGCAACCTCTTTTAAAACCTTCCAAATGCCCATCATGCCACGCTCACCTGGGGAGGAGACGCAGGTTCCTGATTGGTGGTATCCCACCTCAGGTATTTCCCTACTCCCTCCCACAGCTGGCCTTCTCCTGCTGACCACATGCTGGGTCAGGCTCCGAGTTGTCTGTGAGAGACCAGGATGGGACAGGGGACAGTAAACAGAAGGAACAATGACAGGGAAATTGGTTTAAGTCCTGATTGTCCCCTGTGGAGGAGAAGCTTCAAAGAGACATTACCTGGTCCTCAAATGTATTTCCTGTGTGACCATATGAGGATCATAGATGGACTCAATAGGCATGGCAATGATAACCTGTAGTAACCTGAAGGGTTAAAGGGTCCATGTTCTTTACTCACTGTTATTGCTACAGAGACAAAGACGTCTCAAGGTTCCCATATAAAATTTATAACCATATGAAGCTACTCCCACGCCACACACTGAAACTATGTACTAACTGTGCCTTAGTTTCGACACGTACCCCTGTCCGTGTACGGAAGTCCTTATAAGGACATAGAGCTCGTGATGCCCTCGTGCATTTCATGTTTCCGCTGTATGATATCCTGCATGTAGTGTCGTAAGTTAACTTCCTTAACCAATTGTGTTCTTGCACGTATTGTATACACCCATGTGTCTTATCTACATAGTAAGCCGTAATTCCTGTAATAAACAGAGTGATTCTTAACCAACAGCTGCGTGTTTATTCTTTGTGTTAAGAGTTGCTCTCACGGGTACCTAAGAGGTCATCACATCGAGGTGGTTCAGAGATATTATCCTTACAATTTGGGAGCTCGATGCCGGGATCCAGCCGATCGTCCCCTGATCGGTAAGATAGAGAATTTTGTTGTCTGTCTTGTCCGCTAAGGGATTGCGACCATCTACTGGATCTGAACTCACTCCGTGTTCCGGGAACACGTGACAAGGTAATATTTAAGTCCGGGACTTAATGTTACGTAGTTTTATGTAAAGGATTTTTTTAAGGCGCCATAAACAGGTATCAGGGATACCATAGAAGGACCAGGGGTCCACGTAACAACGCCTCCTCGATTTGATCACCTAAATATTTGTATGTCTGTCTTATAAGTACTCATATTGTAATTTTTCTATTAAGGACACTCAGTGAACGGGTGGTAAGTGCACGGACGCTGAGTGTCAGAGGACATTGTTGTTTACAGTGATTTTAAGTACATTTAGAAGTTGATTTGTGACAAATATTATTGTGTACAGTTATAGGGACATTAATTGTACGGGTGGTAAGTGTACGTACATTTGGTGTCACATATTGTTGTACTGTTGTTGTTTTCTGTCCCCGGTAGTTTTTGTAGGGAATATGCACTCCCACATGTTACCAATGATCTATGATCAGATCAGCTGAATGCATACATAGACTATTGTTCCCTTTCCCTGTTATTTGTGAATTCTTTTAGAAATATATATATTGCGCGGGTGGTAAGTGTACGCGCATTATATGACATTGTGCTCGGAACAGTCTATGTTTTTATGATAAGATTGTTGCAACTTCACTTTAAACACGTTAGTTACTTGTTGGTAATATGGGATCAGACCAGAGTAAAGAAACTGAATACCCCCCTCCCCTCCCGGGAGAGACCTGCAAGGAATATGTTGCTCGTGTCTCCCCTACAAACTACTACCTTGTTAACCCCTGGCTAGACAACCTAGCTGGCTGGACGGAAGCCATGAAAAGTCCCGATCCCTTTCCAAGAGACGGGTCAAATTTACCATTTTATATGGATATGGTAAAAGGCTTATGCCTTGAGGACAAGGAAGCTTGGCCGTGGTATGACCACGATCCTCAATGGGATATGACATATATGCGGGCGGGGGGAGAGCAGTGGCTTACCATAGCCCCTCATTGGCAGGATAGACCAAGAAAAGTCAGAACTAAGAACAGATCCAACACTCAGTCCCAACTCCATGCAAAAGAAAAAGACAGATTTCAAAAGTTGACTAACAACATCTGTCCCCCACCCTACAATCGCCTATACCCATCTTTAACAGACGAGGACATCTTAGCCCTGTCCTCTGCAGTTATTCCAGCCCCGCCATCTGCCCCCACGCCCCCACCACCTCAGTCATCATCCATCTCCATTTCACTCTCACCCCCTCGCTCCGCTTCTGCAACCACTCGTCAGTCAGCGGACTCCACAATTGTCACTAATGAAATCACTAGTCCTGGACATACCCGGTCCGGTAGACTCATTTCAGGGGCGGACGGCGGTGCACAGGGGACGGAGACACACATGCCTTTCATGACAGTGGGTGATCAACTATTAAAAAACCTATTGAGGTTGAAGATTTAGACAGAATTATTAAGAACTGTCCCAAACCTACGGTAGCACCCAAGGGCTGCATCGCTTACTTAAAAAAGGCTTGTAATGGGCGCAGTTTCACACAGGAAGACATGAGACTCATCATAGACGGGGTCATAGATCATTACAACGGGTGGGATTGGAGCAAGGTGCCCACAATCAGTGCCCCTATAGCAACGGCTAATCAGACTGCCACTAATTACCCCCTCAATACACAGGACGGCATAAAGAAAATGTGGGATGAACTGAGTGAACATATGGACGCAGTGTTTAAAACCCGCTCGTCTCTCCCAGTAGCAGTAGCTTGCAAACAGAAACCTAGTGAGAATGTGACTGAATTCTGGAAGAGATTTAAAAAGTGTTGGTCAGAGGAGGCAGGTCTCACCCTAGTTAATACCGACAACTTACTCATTTCTACATTTATAAACAACTTGTTGCCATCCGTGACATTAACTGTAAAACAAAGTGTTTCTAGTTGGACCTCAGACAACATTGAGGTATTTAGTAAACACTTATATGAAAAGGAAGCAGCAGGCTGTTTTGACATCAAAAAGATTACTCAAAATGTACCAACCCACAGTTTTCAGAACCCCCGGAGGCAGTACAGGAACCCTCACCCCCAGCGGGACATCCCACAGAATAGGGGGCCCCCTGCACCTCCGAGCAGACGACATACATCCTGCTTTAATTGTGGAAAAGATGGACATTGGGCTAGGGACTGTCCTTACCCCTTTAATAAAACTAAACAACCATTGACTGAACCTGTCCCCACTAACAATACTCCCAGAGACGCCCCAAGGTTCCAAATTGACTGGCAGGGACAGCCCCGCTGACGGGGCCCGGAGGAGAGTGTCCCGACTTTCATGCAGCTCACTGGTCACTGGAAGGAGCCCCCAATGGTCAATCTAGGCATAAATGGAACAAGTGTCCCATTCCTGATTGACAGTGGAGCCACCACCAGTGTCCTGTGTAGGGACCAGTACCATGGACCCTTAAGAAAGTCCGCTCCTTCAATGGGAATCAATGGGATACCCACAAAAGCTTATTCCACTGTACCTATCCCTATTGACACACCACGTGGACAATATATAGGGACTCACTCGTTCACTGTCATACCTGACTGCCCAGTTAACCTGTTGGGAAGAGACCTCCTTACTGAACTACAGATAACCATTACCCCTACTGGTAAGGGTATGGACATAATCTCACCACATTTCCCCGTGATTACTGAAACCTCTGAACTAGACACCATAGACCCCCACGTATGGGCAGAAGGGCCCCTCGACACAGGCCTGATATCTTGTACCCCCTACAAGGCCACACTGAAACCTGATGTACACCCCGTTTACCAGAAACAATATCCATTGTCTAAAGAAAAAATGGATGGCCTTAAGCCCATGGTAGAGCAATTCCTGCAGCAAGGCATACTCAGACCTGTAGTTTCTCCTTACTGTACTCCTGTCAACCCTGTTGCTAAATCAGATGGCTCAACTAGATTTGTACAGGACTTAAGGGCAATTAACCAGCTAATTGTCCCCATTGCTCCCATAGTCCCAGACACTAACTCCCTCCTCTCAGCCATCCCTGCGAACGCTGTGCATTTTACCGTCATTGACTTGAAAAATGCCTTTTTTAGCATACCTGTTGACCCACAGACACAATTACTGTTTGCATTTTCTTTTGGGGGCCAGCAATTAACTTGGTGTAGGTTACCCCAGGGGTTCATAGACGCTCCTGTTGTTTACACCATTGTCCTCCAAGCCACTTTAAAATCATGGCACCCCCCCCCAAGGTTCTGTCCTGCTACAGTATGCAGATGATCTGCTTCTCTGTAGTCAAACGGAGGAGGCCTGCCGAGAGGATGGTTTATCACTGCTACAATGGCTCTGTCAATGTGGACACAAAGTGTCAAAAACTAAAATGCAATGGTGTAAAAAGCAAGTTGATTATCTGGGTTTTGTCCTCACAGAGGGGGAGAGGAAGGTCAGTCCACAACGCATTCAGTCTGTACTGGGTCTGGTCCGCCCAGCCACTCAGAAGGAAATGCTGTCCTTTCTGAGTATGATAAACTACTGCAGACAGTGGATATCTGATTGTTCCTATTATGACAATATTCTGAGGCAAACCACACTAGCTGACAAACCCAGAGACATACAATGGTCACAAGAAATGTTGGATGCATATGAGAATTTGAAATGTTTGTTAATTAAAAGTCCGGCACTTGGCCTCCCCAACTATGTATTACCTTTTCATCTCTTTGCAAGGGACAACTGTAAAACCATGGCGGGGGTACTAACTCAAGAACATGGAGGTAAGCTGCGCCCCGTGGCATTTTTTTCTAAAATAATGCCCGTGTCAGTCCAGGGAATGCCTGCTTGTCTTCGAGCCCTGGCAGCCTGCGCAATGGTGGCTGAGATGGCCATGACTCTCACCCTAGGTCACCTTACTGTACTACATACCACACATAATGTAGTTACCCTACTTAAAGGCCTCCACACGCAACATATGTCTGCCCAACGCCTCAGTGGCTATGAAGTACAATTGCTGGGAAATCCCTCCCTTACTATTAAGTATGCCAATGCAACTTCAGGCCCTGCCCCTATACTAAATGCTCTTCTTGGTCTCAGAGGCCCCCTAGACGACTTGCCCGATGACCATGACTGCTGCATGACTATTGAGACTGAGACATCTCCCAGATTGGACATGTCCCCCATACCGGTACCTGATTCTGACCACATCTTTGTTGACGGCTCTTGTACTAGACCAAATGACTCCACATACCAAGCAGGTTATGCCGTTGTGCGCCTGCCCAATGACATTCTTGAAGCAAAGCCCATACCTTACCAATCTGCCCAGGCTGCTGAGCTCATAGCCCTAACCAGGGCATGTACTCTGTACCGGGATAAACCTGTCACCATCTACACAGACTCAAAATACGCCTACGGCGTTGTGCATGACCATGGAGTTATCTGGTCCCGCCGGGGTTTCATCGGAGCTGACGGTAAGAACATTTCACATGCCCAACTTATCACAGACTTACTTCATGCAATACTCCTGCCTAGTGACATTGCCATCTTACATTGTAGAGCCCACACTGGTGGGGCTGATGAAATTTCCAGGGGTAATGCTCTCGCAGATAGCTCCGCCCGCCAGGCAGCTCAGCTCCCCACCATACACCAAGCCATGGCTGTCATGACCCCACCCATGTTAGATGATCAGTATCTACTTACTGAACTCCAAGTTTCTGCCTCCCCCAAAGATTTAGCTGATTGGTTGTTTCCAATAATGCAGAAGAATCCTAAAACAGGATTAATCTGCAAAGAGGGGAAACCATGTATACCTCAAGCAAGCGCTCCTTTGTTCATATCTCACTATCATGGGATTGGTCACAACAGCAAACATACAACACATACATTACTAGACAAAGATTTTTACATCACAGACGCGAGATTACTAGTTGATCAGTATGTTAGCAGATGCATTACATGCTTAAGAAACAACCCTAACAATCCTATGAAGGCAGCTCACCAACACCTGGCCTGGGCAAAGAAACCCATGATAGCGCAAGAGGGGGATCTAGATCAGATTAGGGAAGAGTATGTAAGGTCTCTCATAACCAAACTGACTGAAGTTGAGCATAATGTTGTTCGGAAAAATCCCTCTAATCCACAGGAACCAACTCACCCCTTCCAGGTGGGAGACAGAGTGGTTGTTAAGGTTCTCCCCAGAAACAAAGAACCAGGAGACTTTGCGTACGGTCCCGAAACAGAGGTTGTTGCAGTTACCAGAACAGCGATCCTTACCAAAGAAGGCCCTACCTGGATACATGCGTCCCGAGTAAAGAACATACCTAGACCAGACCGGGAAGGAAGACCAGAAGGGGTACTAACGGGAGTAGACAACTCTGACCCCCAACAACAAAGAGAGGTACTAACGGGGGCGGACAGCCCTGACCTCCAGCAGGAAGAGGTACTAACGGGGGCAGACAGCCCCGACCTCCAACTCATCCAAAATGATGACTTCATACATGGAGAAGACGATGGTGAACCACGGATCATGCTGGGCTTGTGTTGCCCTGACTTTTATCACAGTCCTGACACTCCCCTGTAAAACTGAGGTTGACATCTCACAGAAGGGAGGGGTGATCACTTTATGGTATAACTCCTCCAACACACATGTAGCCACATATATTGTAGAATATTTTAAGTTCCATAAGCTTGCTAAGGCAGAGGCCTCCATACACCCTAGCCATAAAAAAACTAGAGGATTTATCTGTAGAATTGAGAAAGAATTCCGGCATTGATAACCCCTGGAGCCAATACTTCGGGTGGTTTGAGAACAGGAAACAAGCACTTGTACAATTGGGAATCTTTATCTTGATTATTCTCATTCTTATATGTGTTATTGTGTTCTGCATCCTACCATGTTGCAGACGGCTCACAACTAAGACCATCGAGAATAATCTCATGTATGAGTCTATAGCCCCACCACATGACAACTCACCTGCAGGCTATAAACAATATCTGGCCAAATACCGTTCAGGGAAACCTCCTCGGAAGAATCATATCATATGAATTTATGATTCTAAGAGGGGGTTGAAGGGTTAAAGGGTCCATGTTCTTTACTCACTGTTATTGCTACAGAGACAAAGACGTCTCAAGGTTCCCATATAAAATTTATAACCATATGAAGCTACTCCCACGCCACACACTGAAACTATGTACTAACTGTGCCTTAGTTTCGACACGTACCCCTGTCCGTGTACGGAAGTCCTTATAAGGACATAGAGCTCGTGATGCCCTCGTGCATTTCATGTTTCCGCTGTATGATATCCTGCATGTAGTGTCGTAAGTTAACTTCCTTAACCAATTGTGTTCTTGCACGTATTGTATACACCCATGTGTCTTATCTACATAGTAAGCCGTAATTCCTATAATAAACAGAGTGATTCTTAACCAACAGCTGCGTGTTTATTCTTTGTGTTAAGAGTTGCTCTCACGGGTACCTAAGAGGTCATCACATCGAGGTGGTTCAGAGATATTATCCTTACATAACCTCATACCAGACTGGCATTCTCCTACAAGAACATAACATGACAGCACTAGGTGCCAGGTCACAGCCCACCTGTATTTACCTGGGTAAGATTATAGTACAGAATATATAGGCTAATGGATGAACACACACATGGGGTAATAGTGACACAAGCCAGAGAGACATGGGAACAGAAGGAATAAAAAGTACATTAAACGCTATACAGATTGAAACACCACAAATACAGTATTAGCCCCCCCTATATCTTTACAACATGGAACTAACCTTTAATAATTTAATAGACTTATTTTTTATTCAAATTTCTCCTATATAATAGCCCTGTGACTCTGTGCCCGGCCCTCTAACGCTGGGCGGAGTCACAGAGCCCACCACATGTGCAGCGTCCTTCCTCCTGCTGCCTGTCCATCATCCCCTCCGCCATCAGCACACCCCCACTCTCCGGCCGTGGCGCCTGGCTGACGCACAACAACAACAACTGCTACCGCCGCCACCATACACGAGGGACGGTTGGCGCAGGAGAAGGCTTTCATAGCCCTCCCTGCACCGCGTATACAGACCCGCCGCCTCCTCCGCACATGTGACGCTGCCTCCCACCATCGCCAGAGCCGATGTCCTCACTGCACACCACAGGGCCTGCCCTGCCGCCCGAAAGCCCTGACACGGGGACACGGACAGCATGCGTCCTACTGAGAGTGCAACGCTGAGAGTGACAGGTGCGACCTGGGGGACAGGAGAGAGATCTGCCACCCCGGTTACCTAGGTATTTGGGGTCACGCTGTCACCACTTCCTCCACTGCCCACATCCACCAGGCCCCCCATACTTTACCTTTAACCCCTTCCTGGCACCCCGCCTCTCCGCGTCCCCTCCCTGCCGCCCTGCGTCTCCTCCCTGCCACCCCGCGTCCCCTCCCTGCCGCTCCGCGTCCTCTCCCTGCCGCCCCACGTCTCCGCATCCCCTCCCTGCCGCCCCGCCTCACCGCGTCCCCTCCAGCTCGCCGCCCACCTCTCCGCGTCCCCTCCCTGCCGCCCCGCCTCTCCGCGCCTCCTCCCTGCCGCCCCGCGTCCCCTCCCTGTCGCCCGCCTCTCTGCGTCCCCTCCCTGCCGCCCCGCCTCTCCGCGTCCCCTCCCTGCCACCCCGACTCCTCGCGTCCCCTCCCTGCCGCCCCGCCTCTCCGCGTCCCCTCCCTGCCACCCCACCTCCCCTCCCTGCCGCCCCGTGTCTCCGCGCCCCCTCCCTGCCTCCCCGCATCCCCTCCCTGCCTCCCCGCGTCCCCTTCCTGCTGCCCGCCTCTCCGTGTCCCCTCCCTGCCACTCCACGCCCCCTCCCTGCCGCCCCGCCTCTCCGCATCCCCTCCCTGCCACCCCGCCTCTCCGCATCCCCTCCCTACTGCCCTGCGTCTCTGTATACCCAGCCTGCGTCGGTGTGTCCCCTTACTACCGGCCTGCGTTGGTGTGTCCCCTTCCTACCGCCCTGCCTCTCTGTATCCCGTCCCTACCGCCCCGCCTCGCTGTATCCCCTTCCTACCACCCCACATCTCTCTATCCCCTCCCTGCTGCCCCGCCTCTCCGCGCACCCTCCCTGCCGCTCTGCCTCTCCGTATCCCCTCCCTGCCTGCTTTCCCGCATCTCCGTATCCCCTCCCTACTGCCCTGCGTCTCTGTATACCCAGCCTGCGTCGGTGCGTCCCCTTACTACCGGCCTGCCTCTCTGTATCCCGTCCCTACCGCCCCGCCTCGCTGTATCCCCTTCCTGCTACCCAGCCTCTCTGTATCCCTCCCTGCCACCCCGCGTCTCTGTATCCCCTCCCTACCGCCCAGCGTCTCTGTATCCCCTTCTTACCGCCCCGCGTCTCAGTATCCCCTCCCTACCGCCCAGCGTCTCTGTATCCCCTCCCTACCGCCCCGCGTCTCTGTATCCCCTCCCTATCACCCCGCCTCTCTGTATCCCCTCCCTGCATCACTGTATCCCCTCCCTACCGCCCTGCTTCACTGTATCCCCTCCCTACCACCCCGCTTCTCTGTATCCCCTCCCTATCGCGCCGCCTCTCTGTATCCCCTCCCTACCGCCCTGCGTCTCTGCATCCCCTTCCTAACGCCCCGCCTCTCTGTATCCCCTCCCTACCGCCCTGCGTCTCACTGTATCCCCTCCCTACCGCCCTTTGTCTCTCTATCCCCTCCCTACCGCCCGCTTTTCCGCATCCCCTCCCTGTCGCCCCGCCTCTCCGCGCCCCCTCCCTGCCTCTCCGTATCCCCTCCCTGCCTGCTTTCCCGCATCTCCGTATCCCCTCCCTACTGCCCTGCGTCTCTGTATCCCCAGCCTGCGTCTCTGTATCCCCTCCCTACCGCCCTGCTTTGCTGTATCCCCTCCCTACCGCCCCGCGTCTCTGTATCCCCTCCCTACCGCCCAGCGTCTCTGTATCCCCGCTCTGCATCTCTGTTTCCCCTTCTTATCACCCCGCGTCTCTCTATCCCCTCCCTACCGCCCTGCGTCTCTGTATCCCCTCCCTACCACCACGCTTCTCTGTATCCCCTCCCTACCACCCAGCGTCTCTGTATCCCCTCCCTACCGCCCAGCGTCTCTGTATCCACTCCCTACCGCCCAGCGTCTCTGTATCCCCTCCCTACCGCCCAGCGTCTCTGTATCCCCTCCCTACCGCCCCGCGTCTCTCTATCCCCTCCCCACCGCCCTGCGTCTCTCTATCCCCTCCCAGCCGCCCCGCGTCTCTGTATCCCCTCCCTACCGCCCCGCGTCTCTCTATCCCCTCCCTACCGCCCAGCGTCTCTGTATCCCCTCCCTACCGCCCCGCGTCTCTCTATCCCCTCCCTACCGCCCTGCGTCTCTGTATCCCGCCCTGCATCTCTGTTTTACCCTTCTTACCGCCCTGCCTCTCTGTATCCCCTCCCTGCATCTCTGTATCCCCAACCTACCTCCCTGCGTCTCTGCATCCGCTCCCTAACGCCCCGCCTCTCTGTTTCCCCTCCCTACCAGCCTGCGTCTCTGTATCCCCTCCCTACCGCCCCGCCTCTCTGTATCCCCGCCCTGCATCTCTGTATCCCCTCCCTACCGCCCCGCGTCTCTGTATCCCCTCCCTACCGCCCTGCATCTCTGTATCCCCGCCCTGCATCTCTATTTCCCCTTCTTACCACCCCGCGTCTCTCTATCCCCTCCCTACCGCTCTGCATCTCTGTATCCCCACCTTGCATCTTTATTTCCCCTTCTTACCACCCCGCGTCTCTCTATCCCCTCCCTACCACCCCGCTTCTCTGTATCCCCTCCCTACCGCCCCGCGTCTCTCTATCCCCTCCCTACCGCCCTGCATCTCTGTATCCCCTCCCTACCGCCCTGCGTCTCTGTATCCCCTCCCTACCGCCCGGCGTCTCTGTATCCCCTCCCTACCGCCCGGCGTCTCTGTATCCCCTCCCTACCGCCCTGCGTCTCTGTATCCCCTCCCTACCGCCCAGCGTCTCTGTATCCCCTCCCTACCGCCCCGCCTCTCTGTATCCCCGCCCTGCATCTCTGTTTCCCCTTCTTACTGCCCTGCGTCTCTGTATCCCCTCCCTACCGCTCTGCGTCTCTCTATCCCCTCCCTACCACCCCGCGTCTCTCTATCCCCTCCCTACCGCCCCGCCTCTCTGTATCCCCGCCCTGCATCTCTGTATCCCCTCCCTACCGCCCCGCGTCTCTGTATCCCCTCCCTACCACCCTGCGTCTCTGTATCCCCTCCCTACCGCCCCGCGTCTCTGTATCCCCTCCCTACCGCCCTGCGTCTCTGTATCCCCTCCCTACCGCCCAGCGTCTCTGTATCCCCTCCCTACCGCCCTGCGTCTCTGTATCCCCTCCCTACCGCCCTGCGTCTCTGTATCCCCTCCCTACCGCCCCGCGTCTCTGTATCCCCTCCCTACCGCCCTGCGTCTCTGTATCCCCGCCCTGCATCTCTGTTTCCCCTTCTTACCGCCCTGCGTCTCTGTATCCCCTCCCTACCACCCCGCTTCTCTGTATCCCCTCCCTATCACCCCGCCTCTCTGTATCCCCTCCCTGCATCTCTGTATCCCCTCCCTACCGCCCTGCTTCACTGTATTCCCTCCCTACCATCCCGCTTCTCTGTATCCCCTCCCTATCGCGACGCCTCTCTGTATCCCCTCCCTACCGCCCTGCGTCTCTGCATCCCCTTCCTAACGCCCCGCCTCTCTGTATCCCCTCCCTACCGCCCTGCGTCTCACTGTATCCCCTCCCTACCGCCCTTTGTCTCTCTATCCCCTCCCTACCGCCCGCTTTTCCGCGTCCCCTCCCTGCCGCCCCGCCTCTCCGCGCCCCCTCCCTGCCTCTCCGTATCCCCTCCCTGCCTGCTTTCCCGCATCTCCGTATCCCCTCCCTACTGCCCTGCGTCTCTGTATCCCCAGCCTGCGTCTCTGTATCCCCTCCCTACCGCCCCGCGTCTCTGTATCCCCTCCCTACCGCCCTGCGTCTCTGTATCCCCTCCCTACCGCCCCGCGTCTCTGTATCCCCTCCCTACCGCCCTGTGTCTCTGTATCCCCGCCCTGCATCTCTGTTTCCCCTTCTTACCGCCCTGCGTCTCTGTATCCCCTCCCTACCGCCCCATGTCTCTGTATCCCCTCCCTACCACCCCGCGCCTCTGTATCCCCTCCCTACCGCCCAGCGTCTCTGTATCCCCTCCCTACCGCCCTGCATCTCTGTATCTCCTCCCTACCACCCTGCGTCTCTGTATCCCCTCCCTACCGCCCCGCGTCTCTGTATCCCCTCCCTACCGCCCTGCTTCTCTGTATCCCCGCCCTGCATCTCTGTTTCCCCTTCTTACCGCCCTGCGTCTCTGTATCCCCTCCCTACCGCTCTGCGTTTCTCTATCCTCTCCCTACCGCCCCGCATCTCTCTATCCCCTCCCTACCGCCCCGCCTCTCTGTATCCCCGCCCTGCATCTCTGTATCCCCTCCCTACCACCCCGCGCCTCTGTATCCCCTCCCTACCGCCTTTGCGTCTCTGTATCCCCGCCCTGCGTCTCTGTATCCCCTCCCTACCGCCTTGCGTCTCTGTATCCCCGCCCTGCGTCTCTGTATCCCCTCCCTACCGCCCTGCCTCGCTGTATCCCCTCCCTACCGCCCCGCTTCTCTGTATCCCCTCCCTATCGCCCCACCTCTCTGTATCCCCTCCCTGCATCTCTGTATCCCCTCCCTACCGCCCTGCGTCTCTGTATCCCCTCCCTACCGCCCCGCGTCTCTGTATCCCCTCCCTACCGCCCTGTGTCTCTGTATCCCCGCCCTGCATCTCTGTTTCCCCTTCTTACCGCCCTGCGTCTCTGTATCCCCTCCCTACCGCCCCATGTCTCTGTATCCCCTCCCTACCACCCCGCGCCTCTGTATCCCCTCCCTACCGCCCAGCGTCTCTGTATCCCCTCCCTACCGCCCTGCATCTCTGTATCTCCTCCCTACCACCCTGCGTCTCTGTATCCCCTCCCTACCGCCCCGCGTCTCTGTATCCCCTCCCTACCGCCCTGCTTCTCTGTATCCCCGCCCTGCATCTCTGTTTCCCCTTCTTACCGCCCTGCGTCTCTGTATCCCCTCCCTACCGCTCTGCGTTTCTCTATCCTCTCCCTACCGCCCCGCATCTCTCTATCCCCTCCCTACCGCCCCGCCTCTCTGTATCCCCGCCCTGCATCTCTGTATCCCCTCCCTACCACCCCGCGCCTCTGTATCCCCTCCCTACCGCCTTTGCGTCTCTGTATCCCCGCCCTGCGTCTCTGTATCCCCTCCCTACCGCCTTGCGTCTCTGTATCCCCGCCCTGCGTCTCTGTATCCCCTCCCTACCGCCCTGCCTCGCTGTATCCCCTCCCTACCGCCCCGCTTCTCTGTATCCCCTCCCTATCGCCCCACCTCTCTGTATCCCCTCCCTGCATCTCTGTATCCCCTCCCTACCGCCCTGTGTCTCTGTATCCCCTCCCTACCGCCCCGCCTCTCTGTATCCCCGCCCTGCATCTCTGTTTCCCCTTCTTACCGCCCTGCGTCTCTGTATCCCCTCCCTACCGCTCTGCGTCTCTGTATCCCCTCCCTACCGCCCCGCGTCTCTCTATCCCCTCCCTACCGCCCCGCCTCTCTGTATCCCCGCCCTGCATCTCTGTATCCCCTCCCTACCACCCCGCGTCTCTGTATCCCCTACCTACCGCCCTGCGTCTCTGTATCCCCTCCCTACCGCCTTGCGTCTCTGTATCCCCGCCCTGCGTCTCTGTATCCCCTCCCTACCGCCCTGCCTCGCTGTATCCCCTCCCTACCGCCCCGCTTCTCTGTATCCCCTCCCTATCGCCCCACCTCTCTGTATCCCCTCCCTACCGCCCTGCGTCTCTGTATCCCCTCCCTAACGCCCTGCCTCTCTGTATCCCCGCCCTGCATCTCTGTATCCCCTCCCTACCACCCTGCGTCTCTGTATCCCCTCCCTACCACCCTGCGTCTCTGTATCCCCTCCCTACCACCCTGCGTCTCTGTATCCCCTCCCTACCGCCCTGCCTCTCTCTATCCCCTCCACTACTTCCCCTCCTTTCTCCATCAGCTTCCTCACTGGGGACTCCCTTCCCTACCGCCCTGCGTGTCTGTGTCCCCTTCCTACCACCCTGCATCTCTGTGTCCCCTTCCTACCGCCCTGCGTCTCTGTGTCACCTTCCTACCGCCCTGCGTCTCTGTTTCCCCTTCCTACCGCCCTGCGTCTCTGTATCCCCTCCCTCCCGCCTCCCCCCTCCCCCCGCATCTACCCTACCTCCACCCGCAGCATCTACAGACTGCCTGCCTCATCCGCGGTCCCCCCCGCACCCGCTACATTCTGCACATTGTGCCCTGCTGGCGCTGGTCACACCGTCGCAAGGGGCTACGCCCCCTTCACCATCGGACGCCCTTTCCTCCTCCAATATTTAACCACTACCAAAACTAGCAACGCAGGTAATACTCCATATAATACAAATATTGAACCCAAAAAAGGCGTGCAGGGGTTAAGGGGCGTAGCCCCTTCCGACGGTGTGAAGAGCGCCCGTAGGGCGCGATGAAGCACCTAGTTGTTTAATATATACTGTAGGTTGAGCTCAATATTGCTGAAGGCTAAAGTACCGTCTGTATCTTGACTAGACCATATTAACAGGGGTCTTTTTATAGGTTCTTATGAATTAATAATTTTACATTTATCGCGGTTGAGAGCTTTGCATATTTTGTTCCTCTGATGTTAATTTTTAACCTGTGTGTCCTTAGGGGTCTCTGGGGTCTAAGGGGGTAATTCAGACATGATCGCTTGGCTGCGTTTTCACACAGTGGGCGATCAGGCACAAACTGCACATGCATATGCACCGCAATGCGCAGGCACGTCGAATGGGTACAAAGTGGATCGCCGCTCAGCGATGGGTTTGTGCAAAGAATCCATTCGCACGGGCGTTCACAAGGAGATTGACAGGAAGAGGGCGTTTGTGGGTGTCAACTGACTGTTTTCTGGGAGTGTTTGGAAAAACGCAGGCGTGTTCAAGCGTTTGCAGGGCGGATGTCTGACGTCAAATCTGGTCCCGGACAGGCTGAAGTGATCGCAGCGGCTGAGTAAGTCCTGGGCTGCGCAGAGACTGCACAAGATCTCTTTGTACAGCTCTGCTACACATGCGTTCATACACTTGCACAGCTAAAATACACTCCCTCTGTAGGCGGCGACTATCTGATCGCAGCAGTGCAAAAATCGCTACCTAGCGATCAGGTCTGAATTACCCCCAGTGTACTAAGCCTTAGAGAGAGAAAGTGGCCGACGATAAAGTACCAACCAATCAGCTCCTGACATTTTTCAAACACAGCCTGTAGCATAGCAGTTAGGAGCTGATTGGTTGGTACTTGACCTCTGCAGACTTTATCTCTCTCCAAGGTTTAGTGCATGGGGGTAATTAAGACTTGATCGTAGATGTGCTAAATTTAGCACATCTACGATCACTTTCACAGACATGCGGGGAGACGCCCAGCACAGGGCGAGCCCGCCCCGCATGTCTGTCTTTGCTCCCCCCACATAGGTACAACAAAAGCATCGCACGGCGGTGATGCTTATGTACCTGAGGAGTAGCTCCCTACTTGCGCAGCTCCTGCGCGCTGGCATGGAGCTATCTGTTGCTCTCCGGGTCAGCATCGTCTGACCCCCGCGCAGTCCGGGCATGCATGCGTTGCCTGGACCGCTCCCCCAAAATGGTGGCCCAACTCTGCTTGCTCGCCCCCTCCTGCCCAGCGAACACCTATGTCTGTCAACCAGGCAGAGGCCATCACTGGGCTGAGATGTCGATTGCATCTCTGGCATGCGCCGGTGCACTGCGGCACCTGCGCCTGCGCAGTTCAGACCTGATCCACAGCTGTGCGAAAACGCAAAGCAGCAATCAGGTCTGAATTAGCTCCATAGACCCCAAAGTGGAGAAAGATAAAGTACCGACCAACCAGCTCCTGTCATGTGATAGGCTGTGTTTGCAAAAATGACAGGAACTGGTTGGTTCTTACTTTATCTCTCTTCACTTTTTCTCTCTACAAGGCTTAGTACATAGATTCCTTAAACATGTATCTATGGCCCTCATTCCGAGTTGTTCGCTCGCAAGCTGCTTTTAGCAGCTTTGCACACGCTAAGCCGCCGCCTACTGGGAGTGAATCTTAGCTTATCAAAATTGCGAACGAAAGATTAGCAGAATTGCGAATAGACACTTCTTAGCAGCTTCTGAGTAGCTCCACACTTACTCGGCAACTGCGATCAGTTCAGTCAGTTTCGTTCCTGGTTTGACGTCACAAACACACCCAGCGTTTGCCCAGACACTCCCCCGTTTCTCCAGCCACTCCCGCGTTTTTCCCAGAAACGGCAGCGTTTTTTCACACACTCCCATAAAACGGCCAGTTTCCGCCCAGAAACACCCACTTCCTGTCAATCACATTACGATCACCAGAACGAAGAAAAAAACCTCGTAATGCCGTGAGTAAAATACCTAACTGCATAGCAAATTTACTTGGCGCAGTCGCACTGCGGACATTGCGCATGCGCATTAGCGACTAATCGCTCCGTTGCGACAAAAAAATACAGAGCGAACAAGTCGGAATGAGGGCCAATATGTGCTGTATGACATTCATCATCACAATAGCATACAATGCCCTGCAGAAAAGTACTTAGATAAGACTACATAAAACAATACTCAGTAATCTTTAAAGGGAAGGTCTCAGGCTATAAGGGGTCATCCTCTCTTCAATCTGTTATACAGTATCTTTGTCATTATTTCAGAGTATTCCAGATTTACTAAGAAAGGATGGCCTTCATAATTTTGCTAATTATATACTATAGACAAATAATTAAATATTTAAATGAATTAAAAGTTAAGCAATAATTTGTTATGTATAACTACTATATAATTATATAGCTCAAATTTACTTCTGTTGTTGAATGAATTAGTTCCAGCAGTTGGACAAACAGAAAGTCAGGTAATAGAGGGTCGGAACGTTTAATTAGAAAACTTGTGAAAAACAAAATATTGCCCCAACTCATACAGGGGTCTATGTAGTAAACCTTGGAGAGAGATAAAGTACCAGCCAATCAACTCATGACTGTCATTTTTTCAAACACAGCCTGTAACGTGGCAGTTAGGAGCTGATTGGCTGGTACTTTATCTCTCTCCAAGGCTTAGTACCCAGACCCCTATAAGAGTGTGATGTGTTATTAAAGAGCACCCCCCCCCCCCACACCTACAAATGTGTCTTCATACACTGTTGCTCAAGCCGCACTAAGGTGGTCACTCCGAGTCGTTCGCTCGCTAGCTGTTTGTAGCGGCCGTGCAAACGCTATGCCACCGCCCACTGGGAGTGTCTTTTAGCTTAGCAGAAGTGCGAACGGTTGTATCGCAGAGCGGCTACAAAAAAATTGTTGTGTAGTTTCAGAGTAGCTCAAAACCTACTCAGTGCTTGCGATGACTTCAGACTATTCAGTTCCTGTTTTGACGTCACAAACACGCCCTGCGTTCGCCCAGCCACGCCTGCGTTTTCCCTGGCACGCCTGCGTTTTTTCAAACACTCCCTGAAAACAGTCAGTTGACACCCAGAAACGCCCTCTTCCTGTCAATCACTCTGCGGCCAGCAGTACGACTGAAAAGCTTTGCTAGACCTTGTGTGAAACGACATCATTCGTTGTAATAGTACGTCGCGTGTGCGCATTGCGCCGCATACGCATGCGCAGAAGTGCCGTATTTTTGCCTCATCGCTGCGCAGCGAACGAATGCAGCTGGTGATCAACTCGGAATGACCACCTAAATACTGTAGCTCCAATCTGCACACCAGGTCCGGGGCAACTTTTTGCTCAAAATGTGCGCCCTGTACACATAAATAAAACTGCTGGAAGTGACTAAACTGTTTTGTTAGTGTACACAGACCCACTGATGCTGAGAGGGGGGAGCGCAGGGGCGGATTGGTGTGCCGGGACGCCGGACCGGATTCCGGTTGGCCGGTCCGGCGTCCCCTCATTGGCTGGCTGTCACCCCCTGTGAAGGCCGCCGCTGCCAGCCGCAGCCGCGATAACCGCAAACGGGCAGCGTTAAGTGAAGCTGCGCAGAAGCCCAGTGAAGCATTTCCAAAATGGTCGCCGCCTGAGCTTCTGCGCATGCGCAGCTGCTCCGACGGCAACCATTTTTTAAATACTTCATAAAGCTTCTGCGCATGCTTCACTTAATGCTGCCGTGATCGCGGCTGCGGGCAGCAGCGGCCTTCATGAGGGTGACGGTAGCGGCTGGCGGCGGCCTGCAAAGCGGGTGATGTATGTAATGTGCTTGTGTTATACGGGACATTATCATAGGCATGCGCAGGACATTTTATTAGGGGGTGCACGATTAGAAGGGCGTGTTTAGCACCTATCAGGCGTGTCTACCACCGCATATTGGCACTCAATGCAAACTAAATAATATAGAGAATTGATGCACAGATATATAAAATCTGTTTAATATATGTTAAATTTGTATATTGTATTACCATAGATTATATCCTAATCTCTCAAAATATATATTGATATTGAATTTGAACTTCTCCTCCAAGAGGAACGCTGTATTTTATGGCGTTGGCGTGGCACGTGATGAGGAGAGAGAGCGGGGGTGGGAGCATGAGCGGGCATGCGTGGGGCATGACATCATCACAACACATCACACAGGTTAGAGAAACTGGGAGTAGGATTACGTCAGTGATGCTGCACCATACAAATGAATGATTAACTGTCATGGGTGTCCGGGCTGCCAGACTGAGCGGAGGGGGTGGCAGGCGCAACGGGCAGGAGGACAGGATGAGCACACACGGCGATCGCCGATCGCTGCAGCAGCAGGTGTGTGTGAGGGGGTGACAGACATTAGGGGGTGCCTGTGCGCACCAGGCACCCCCCCTGCGCACGCCTATGGACATTATAACATTATAACGGGAACTCGGATAGTGTTTCTATACTACAGCGGACAGTGAAGTCCTCTATGATTTTAATGTTATAGTTTTTTTAATATATGATCCACCTCTTTTGCATTTATTTTGTATTTTATATACACGTATTTTTTTATTTTTCTTGATACTTTTTTTTGCTTTTATATATGAGATTGGTCATTTAAGATTAAAACTCATTATAAATATTACAGATTTGTGTATCAGGTTTATTCATGTCTTGTTGCTTCATTTTATCCAAATAGCACAGGAAGGAAAAAGTTGTTTTTTGTTCTACACTTGAATGTTTCAGGTGAATTTTGGCTATATCCACAAGCCAATTACTCCTTTGCTGCTATATAAAATTATCTGACTAATTGGTGTTTGAGGTATTAGAGTTATTGTTAATATATATATCTACTATATATATATATATATATATATATATAGTAGATGCATGGACCGGCACTCCCACCACTTGAAATATGGGCCCCGGTGCCCTCTGGAGCAGATGTGTTAGATAAAAGGCGATAAATCAATCAGCGGCACTCGGGGTATTGTTATTTGTTACAGCAGGAAAGTGTATTAAAAATTCACGGCATAGAAACCAACGTTTCGGGACAAACACGTCCCTTTGTCAAGGTTTGTCACCTTGACAAAGGGACGTGTTTGTCCCGAAACGTTGGTTTCTATGCCGTGAATTTTTAATACACTTTCCTGCTGTAACAATACCCCGAGTGCCGCTGATTGATTTATCGCCTTTTATCTATCTATCTATCTATCTATCTATCTATCTATCTATCTATCTATCTATATATATATATATACAAACCGAAGAAAAAGACTGCGGCACTCAGGGACTACTTAAGAATCACTGTATTAAGTGCAATACATCGTTCATCGACGTTTCGGGGATTTTAACCCCTTTCTCAAGATGTGGTAGATCTTGAGAAAGGGGTTAAAATCCCCGAAACGTCGATGAACGATGTATTTCACTTAATACAGTGATTCTTCAGTAGTCCCTGAGTGCCGCAGTCTTTTCCTTCGGTTTGTGTTCATTTGATCCTGAGGGCACCGGGGCACCTTATATCTCCATATACAAGAGAGTGCCGGGCTGTCGATATCACTATATATATATATATATATATATATGGAAAACAAAAGGTGAGAATAGGCGCCTCCTAGTGTAATATTATATATATAGTGTGACCATCACCCTTGATATCACCCTGTAGAGTGGAACTGTACCGTGTGTGGTGGAATTCCAACCACCTTCAGAATAGCGTGAAGTCACAATTTGAACGGCGTCATCAGTGATCTCAGTGATCTCCTGTTAATCTTCCTTTATCTTGTTACTCATTTGGTCAGGAAAAAGAGTAAAAAGGACCAATAGTGTAATACCTTTTACACAAACAATACACATTTATTTGGAACTAGTCCGACAGTAAAAACATTGCCCGTACCATATAATAAATTAAAAACAGCTTATCTGTGCTTTAAGTCGTCCATACGAGTTGAACACTCAACGCGTTTCGTCCTACGCCAATAGCCTGGACTTCCTCAGGAGTGTGTATATATATATATATCTCCTATATAATAGCCCAGATCTGTGACTTTGTGACTCATTTGCTAACACTGGGCGGAGTCACAACACTGGGCGGAGTTAGTCAAATGAGTCACAGATCTGGCCAAATCTATAGGAGACTAGGAGCAGAAGCAGATAGTATGGGCATGGCACAGGCAGGGGTACATACCTCCCAGCTTTCTTCAGGAGCTTTCTTCAGGCAGAAGGGGGGACACACACTTGGCGAAAAGGGGGCGTGGCTTCACGGGAGGGTCCCCATTTTCATCAGTGAGGGGGCATGCCCAGCACTCTGTGAACTGCTGGCATGCCCCCAGGGGCTGATTATGAGTCCAGGGGGCCCAGGGCACTTCAGACAGGGGAGCCCTATCTCATTGCTGAGCCTGCTGTGGGGTTGGGGGCGTGGCCTAATCGCGGCCAGCGAGACCACACCCCCTTATGCAAATTCCTGTTGATGTTTTTTTAATGGAATTTTGGCCCCACAGCTAGGGCTAAATACAGAGGAGGTGGTCGCTCCCCCCTACACACCTGCACAGGCAGAAGAAAGCAGGGAGACTGCTGCCTCCCTGCAACACCACAGACCTGCCAATACGCAGCAGCGTGTGCTGACTGTGGGACAATGCTGCCGCTGTTACTGGCAGGACGGGGGAGCTTCTGAGCTGGGACAGAGCTACTCGAGCCGGGGGGCCCCCTAAAACTGTGGGTCCAACGGTACGTACCCCCCTGCCCCCCCCCCTTAATTCGGCTCTGCTGCTGGAACCCCCACTTAATCCGTACCCCCTGATGCCCCCTCTCCCTCTGTCTCCACTATTCACCGTTGCTCTGCTAAGCAGAACAGCGAGTACAGGAGCTTTCCAACTGCCCCCCCCCCCCCCCCCACCGCAGGACACTGCGACCCGCGGGTGGGACAGCGGGACAGACCCCAAAAAATGGGACTGTCCCGCGAAAATCGGGACAGTTGGGGGTGTGTGAGGGGGTATGCCGTACAGACAGACGGGCACCGGCTCACTGTGTGCTTGACCCCCCACATCAGCACACTCAGCAGGGTCTCTCTGGCGCTGAGGAGCGTCACTTTCTGGCACACTCCACGCTTCTTAGCTGCAGTTTTGTGGGGCACCTGCCGCTGTGCAGGTTCCGTACTGCCTCTGTTATCTCCAGCCCCGGCAACCCCACCTCTAGCTGCAGCGCTGCCACCCGCAGTGAGGTGCGCCCAGCTCCTTCACACAATTTAGCCGGCGGGTAGCGCTGCAGAAGTCCGAGCTGCTTGCAGGCTCCGACCCCCTCCTCCCTCCAGCCGCAGCGTCTCCTGGGAGCTAACCAGTCACTCCCAGTCTCCCCTTACCACAGTGCCCGGAAGCCGTGAGGTTCGCGCCGCGTGCATGCTATGACCCCCTCCTCCCTCCAGCCGCAGCGTCTCCTGGGGGCTAACCAGTCACTCCCAGTCTCCCCTTACCACATTGCCCGGCAGCTGCGCGAGGTCTGCGGTGTGTGACTGAGGAGGGGGGGAGGGATGCGGACGGGCAGAGGAAGCAGGACTCCAGCCTGAGAGAGTCAGCCATGCCAAGTCTCCACCAGCAGCAGATCCCAACAGGTTGGAGTGGAACAGCAGCAGCCAGCAGCAGTGACTCCGGTAAGACACATCTGTCTGTCACCACTGTTCTGTCCCTAATACCAATCTCTCCCGTGCCCTGTGTTCTGTCATGTACCCGTCACCCCTGGCCTTGCCCTGTCACTGTTATCCTGGCCCTGTCACCCTTATCCTGGCCCTTTCACCCTTATCCTGGCCCTGTCACCCTTATGCTGGCCCTGTTATCCCTATCCTGGACCTGTCACCCCTGTGCTTGCCCTGTCAACCCTATACTGGCCCTGTCACCCCTGTCCTGGTCCTGCCGCCCCTACCCTGGCCCTGTCACCCCTATCCTGTCCCTGTCATTTTTGTCCTGGCCCCGTCGCCCCTGTCCTGGCCCCGTCACCCCTGTCCTGGCCCCGTCACCCCTGTTCTGGCCCCGTCACCCCTGTCCTGGCCCCGTCACCCCTGTTCTGACTCTGTCACCCCTGTCCTGGCCCTGTTACTGCATACCCTCCAACTACCTTTTCGGCAGGTACAGCATCCGCAGCGCCTCCAGACCCCTCCCCAATGCACCACACCTCCGCACCTTCCCCTCCACCACATGCGGCACTCCACCCCTCCCCCACACGCTGAGCCTCCAGACCCCCTACACCACCTGCGGCTCCCACTCCTCCGCCCCTTCACCACCCACAGCACCTCCAGACCCCCTCCACCATCCACCCCCCATATATGTCTCCCCCCACACCTGCCCCCCTCCACCCGCAGCATCTGCAGACACCCTCCTCCATCCGCGGTCCCTCCCTCACCCACCCCTCCCCCACCCATGGCACCCCCGCATTTGCCCCTCCACCACCTGCAGCACCTCCGGACCTCCTTCCCCATTCGCTGCACCACCCGTACCTGCCTCTCCCCTACCCACGGCAACTGCGGACCCCTACCCCACCCCCGGCACCCCCGCCCCTTCCCATCCCACAGCACCTCCGGTACCCTTCACCCATCCGCAACATCCCCACACCTGCCCCTCTCCCACCCGTAGCACCCCTGCCCCTCCCCCACCTGCAGTGCCTCCGGACCCCTCCCCCATCTGCGGCCCCCACTCCTCTGCCCCTCCCCCACCCACAGCACCTCCCGACCCTTCCCCATCTGGGCCGCCCCGCTTCAGCCCCCCCTCCACCCGCAGCATCTACAGACACCCTCCCCCATCCGCAGTCCCCCCGGCACCCGCTACATTCTGTACATCGTGCCCTGCAGGTGCTGTTCACGCCGTCGCAAGGGGCTGCGCCTCCTTCACCATCGCACGCCCTTTCATTGTGCAATATTTAACCACTAACAAAGGAATGCAGGTAATACTCCATATAATACAAATATTGACCCCCAGAAAGGCATGCAAGGGTTAAGGGGGCGTAGCCCCTTGCGACGGTGTGAAGAGCGCCCGTAAGGCGCGATGAAGCACCTAGTATATATATATAATAATAATAATATGTTTTATATATATATGTATATTTTATAATTTAGCGCCAGGCACTGGTGGTTGTTATATTTAGTCAGTAAATAAGGTCTACTTTACTACATTTAATAATTATATAGTGTGCCTGTCTGCTGCATCATATATATTTTATATACTAGTATAACGTGCTCTACCTGGAGCAATGTGTATAACGTGCTCTACCTGGTGCAATATGTATAATGTGCTTTACCTGGAGCAATGTGAATAATGTGCTCTACCTGGTGCAATGTGTATAACGTGCTCTACCTGGTGCAATGTGAATAATGTGCTCTACCTGGTGCAATGTGTATAACGTGCTTTACCTGGTGCAATATGTATAATGTGCTTTACCTGGTGCAATGTGTTTAAGGTGCTCTACTTGGTGCAATGTGTGTAACATGCGCGCCACCGTGCCCGTAGCGTGGCGAGCGCAGCGAGCCCGCAAGGGGCTCATTTGCGCTCGCCAAGCTGTCGGTAAGCCGGCGGTCGGGCTCCCGGCGCCGAGATGCTGGTCGCCGGGAGCCCGACCGCCGGCCAGCCGTAGTGAACCCGCTCTGCCTCGTGCAATGTGTGTAACGTGCTCTACCTGGTGCAATGTGTATAACGTGCTCTGCCTGGCGCAATGTGTGTAACGTGCTCTGCCTGGCGCAGTGTGTGTAACGTGCTCTGCCTGGCGCAATGTGTGTAACGTGCTCTGCCTGCCGCAATGAGTGTAACGTGCTCTGCCTGGCGCAGTGTGTGTAACGTGCTCTGCCTGGTGCAATGTGTGTAATGTGCTCTGCCTGGTGCAGAGTGTGTAACGTGCTCTGCCTGGTGCAATGTGTGTAACGTGCTCTGCCTGGCGCAATGTGTGTAACGTGCTCTGCCTGGCGCAATGTGTGTAATGTGCTCTGCCTGGCGCAATGTGTGTAACGTGCTCTGCCTGGCGCAATGTGTGTAACGTGCTCTGCCTGGCGCAATGTGTGTAACGTGCTCTGCCTGGCGCAATGTGTGTAACGTGCTCTGCCTGGTGCAATGTGTGTAACGTGCTCTGCCTGGCGCAGTGTGTGTAACGTGCTCTGCCTGGTGCAATGTGTGTAACGTGCTCTGCCTGGCGCAATGTGTGGTGTAATGTGAATTGGCACTATTATGTGGCCACGCCCCTTCCCCATGAAGCCACGCCCCTAAAATTTTGCAGCGCGCCTGCGCCGCGCACTTCCAATCCCTCCGTATAGTCAGGCCTTCAGAGCAGTACTCCACTTGACAGACTCCACCCCCTCAACAGACCCCACCCCTATTAGGGCTGCTTCCATAAATTTCCCGGGCTGGTTTTTGATCCCCATCCGCCCCTGGGGGAGCGGGTACTAATTACCCGGACCTGGGCTTGCTGGAGGGGCCCGGCGGGGCGAGGGTCCACCGCCCCCCTCCTCCTGAGTATACTTACCTTGATCCAGGAAGCTGTCCCTCCTCCTCCACTACACCATGTTCCCAGTGACAACTTTGGGAAGATGGCACCACACAGTGAAAGCAAAGACGAGTCTTTGCTCTCTAGTGCGCATGGGCCTTCTTCCCAAAGTTTTCACTAGTAAGATGGCGCCAGCCTGGTAGGAGGGACATCTTCCTGGATCAAGTTAAGATTCCTCCCTAAACAGCGCCCCCCAGTGGATTCATTTTTTTTTCTGTCTATTTTTCTATGGGACAATACACGCCCTTGTTTAGGCAGCAGCTCCCATGCAGTATTACTCTCTACGGCCCTGCGCAGACCCTCTGATTTGAAACATTTGTACATCTGTGTGTGAGACTGAGTCTGAACCTTTGGAAAAAGGGCCCCAATGTGAATAGTCGCTGCTTTTGTCATGCCAAGTACAAGTATGCTTAATCTAAGACTTTGTCCGTGTGTGACACCAATTCCTGTGCAGTTACTGCCGCAGCTCAGCGTCCCTAGTAAACCGGGTCTCCGGTACACTGTAAGCGACTTTTTGCTGATTCTGTAATGTGAATAAATGACAACATTTTAAGAAATATACGCTACGCTACTATTCTCTGAGTGCCTCAGTCACACTGGACTACTCGCACCATCTGGCGTATAGACGCTAAGTGTATGTGGACACATCTGTATAAATTAAATAATTCATTAGGAACTGGTAACCTCATTGAGGCGTGAGGCACAAAGTGGGGTCAGGATGATATAAGACAACAGTAAACAGAGAGACCTATGAATGTTTGCATGCAACAAATAACATGTTATTGGACACTACCGAACGCTGCTAGTTCAGGATAATAACATTTGGTGCCCAATCCATCATACAGTCTTATGTATCACATGTGTTATAAATGACACAATTCTCTGTGATTCGCTATGAAGCTCGTTCATCAGTGTCTGCAATATCTATCGCTGATAAATGAACCCAATAGACTAACATAGGTTCCAGCTCATTCATCTTACAGGAATCTTTGATAAATAGACCCTATACTGTGCTACTAATTCTATCTATATAACTTATTCATCTGATTTCACTTTAATTGCGATCATTTTTCTCACGGCATTCTCACTACAAACCACTTAATCCTTTTTCTTCTTCCTTCAGATATACAAATAGTGAAATATCCTACAGTCAGTAGCGGATCTTGCCACGGGCAAGCAGGATTTTTGCCCAGGGCGCCGCCTTCCGGAGGGAGCCGGCGCCATCCGGAGGGCGCCGCACCATGGCAAGATCTGCTGCTGCTGTGCCCCCCGCTGCCCGCTGTGAAGGGAAACTAGACACTACTCGTCTAGTTTCCCTTCATCGGCTGCCCGTTGTGAAGGGAAACTAGATGCTACGCGTCTAGTTTCCCTTCGTGGAGAGGACCTTTACTGTAATGATGTGCGGTGCGCGTTGACGTCATCGCGCACCGCACAGCAAAGGTACTCTCCACGAAGGGAACTAGACGCTTAGCGCCTAGTTTTCCTTCGTGGAGAGGACCTTTGCTGTGCGGTGCGCGATGACGTAATCGCGCACCGCACATCCTACTACAGTACAGGCGGCGTAACTGACCACGCCCCCTGTATGAAGCCACACCCCCTAATGCCGCCCGGGGCGCAAGAAGCCCCGGAACCGGCCCTGTATATACAGTATGTGGTATCTATTACCTGCCTTCATCATCCACAGCAGTCATTATATTTTACTAAGGACAGAATATAATTTCTGGAGAAATAAAGGCAACCCGTGGATTTCAGGACCAAGATAAACTACCAATAAACCTAAAACACAGATCAGCATATACTGTATACAGTATATATATAATAGCCACTAATGACAATCACAGACACCTTCTAATACGGAGCAATGCAATTGTTGCACATAAATTGAATTTTGCGGTGAGACAGGCAATTTAGTAGAGAATACAAAGTAACAGTGATACAATCTTTCCCTTGTTCTTTATCCTTACTTAGAAACTCTGCTCTGTGGGCCGGAATAATGTCTGTATGGAATTGCACATCTGCAGTTCCGTCTGATTAAAATTTTAATACAACAGGAAGGCGTCTGTAGGAGATAGACGCCTCCTATCAGCATTACTGAGGACTTAAATGCGGTGTCTAAGGACACAGCTGCGGATCACCATCGTGACCATCGCAACCTGCAATGGTTTTAGGCACCGACCAGCCTATGTTAGCTGAAGCTCACTCAGGCTGGCCGTAGGATTCAGACACCTAGGTCCAGGATGTCTGCAATCGACGACACAGACCCTAGACCCATCAAAACGGGGGCAATATATCCCCATTTTGAATAACGGTGCCGGGTGTCGCTGCCCATTCAAACATACAGTAGCGTCTCCCGCCACACAATGCGGGAGCCATGAGCAGAGCCGTGAGTGGAGCAGGGCAGCGGTCTGCAGCCAAGGAGAAGTACAGCTGGTACCGCTCCCAGGCCACCCTGCACCAGCTGTGCACCCCTCCTTACGGTCCTGCGGTGGCCAGCTCCACCAACCTCCCACCCCAAAAACCGCACAGACTGTCAATCCGACTGCGGCTTGGGAACTCTGGGTGCGAGGAATCGGATGCAGGACCCATTCTGCACATGCGGGTTTACTTTTATCTCTGAATCAGGCCCTATATGTGACTATGTAATAATTATAGCCCAACCACGGTAATAATGAAATTAAAATATAATGTTTCCCAAACATATGATGTTTGCAAACAAGGCATTAAAGTACAAATTGTTTCGTTGCCATTCTCTTTGAATTCCTGTTACTAGATCGTGCTAGCATAGTTTACGGCCCCTCTTGGACAGGCTAAAGTTTTGGTACAAAAATAATAAAAAAATTGCTTAATTATCAAAACATTGGGTTAAGCAAAGTTCAGCCTGTGTCCTCTTATGAGAGACATCATTGAAAAACCACACACGTTTTTCCAGCTCTCTTTTGCAATATTCTACTAGTGTTGACAATGATACAAGAAGTGAGGAAGAAACCTAATTATGTTTGATATCTACCCAATTAACGCATAAAGGTTTTAGTGATCATCGTGAGGGACAACCATCCCTTAGATCAGAAATAGAAGGAATGTTGATAAAGCAATGAAAAGAAATTGCCAGGTGTCAGTACTTGGAATCCACCTAAACAGGGCCGTAACTAGGGGGGGCTAAGGGGGCATGCGCCCCGGGTGCAGGATTTGAGGGGGTGCCAAGGAGTTACAGAGAAACAGATTTTTTTTTCTTTTTTTACTGGCAGTGCTGTGCTGCTCCAGTGAGACAGCTCCCAGGGCAATGTATGTGACCCACCTGTCTGCCCACAGGTGGCTCATAAAGCTTTGCGGGTGAGCTCCAGTACCTGGGATCTCTCCTATGTCGGCTTCTGTCTTAAACTCTCTTCTTTGCCATGCAGTGCTGCAACTAGCGTGCGGTGCATCGTACAAGCTATAGAAGCGCACTGTGCTCCCAGTTAGCAATATCAACCTCCGCTTTGCCTCCCAGATGGGAGAATTTGGTGTAGCTTATAGGGTGGTGTAGTGCAGTGATGTAGTGTACTATATAGGGTATATAGTGTAGTAATGTATTGCAATATAAAGGGACATGTAGTGCACTGATGTAGTGTAGTGATGTAGTGTAGCATATAGGGTATGTAGTGCAGTGCATAGGGGCATGTAGTGTAGTGATGTATTTGAGCATGTAGGGGATGTATTATAGCAATGTAGTGAAGTGGATAGGAGAATGTAGTGTAGTGATGTAGTGTAGCATATAGGGTATGTAGTGCAGTGATGTAGTGTACTATATAGGGTATATAGTGTAGTAATGTATTGCAATATAAAGGGACATGTAGTGCACTGATGTAGTGTAGTGATGTAGTGTAGCATATAGGGTATGTAGTGCAGTGCATAGGGGCGTGTAGTGTAGTGATGTATTTGAGCAAGTAGGGGATGTATTATAGCAATGTAGTGAAGTGGGTAGGAGAATGTAGTGCAGTGATGAAGTGTTATGATATAGTGCATTGTATGGGAAACACAGTGGATCATGTAGTTAAACACGCTGGTGGGGCATGTGACGCATACTGTAGGGCATTTGAGGTACATAGGGGAATATTGGGGGTCATTCCGAGTTGTTCGCTCTGTAAATTTCTTCGCATCGCAGCGATTTTCCGCTTAGTGCGCATGCGCAATGTCCGCACTGCGATTGCGCCAAGTAAATTTGCTATGCAGTTAGGAATTTTACTCACGTTTTTTTCCTCGTTCTGGTGATCGTAATGTGATTGACAGGAAGTGGATGTTTCTGGGCGGAAACAGGCCGTTTTATGGGCGTGTGGGAAAAAACGCTACCGTTTCTGGGAAAAACGCGGGAGTGGCTGGAGAAACGGAGGAGTGTCTGGGCGAACGCTGGGTGTGTTTGTGACGTCAAACCAGGAACGACAAGCACTGAACTGATCGCAGATGCCGAGTAAGTCTCGAGTTACTCAGAAACTGCACAGAGATGTCTTATCGCAATATTGCGAATCTTTCGTTCGCAATTTTGATAAGCTAAGATTCACTCCCAGTAGGCGGCGGCTTAGCGTGTGCAAAGCTGCTAAAAGCAGCTTGCGAGCGAACAACTCGGAATGACCCCCATTGTCCAATAGAATCCCCTTTTTTCAAAACTTTTGATAATCTGATTATTTTAGTGTGATAGGGTTGGTTTGTTTTGTCTGTTTTTTTTGTTTTGTTTTGTGGGGGGGGTTTTGAGGGGGGGGGGAGGAGGGGGCGTCAAATTACTGCCTTGCCCCGGGTGATGAAAATCCTAGTTTCGGCCCTGACCTGAAGCACAGCTACGATCATCCACACTGACATGCGAGGGGACGCCCAGCACAGGGCTAGCCCGCCCCGCATGTCAGTCCCTGCCCCGTCACTCAAGTACAAAAGCATCGCACAGCAGCGATGCTTTTGCACTTCAGGAGTAGCTCCCAGACAGCGCAGCTTTTGTATGCTGGCCGGGAGCTACTCGTCGCTGCCCTTCTCGCAGGGGCTGCGTGTGATGTCGTGCAGCCGCTGAGGCCCAACCCCCCCACATGGTCCATCCACGCCTACATTGGCCGGACCACGCCCACAAAAACGCCGCCGTGCGGCCCCCTCCCACCCAGCCACCGCTTCTGCCTGTCAATCAAGCAGAGGCGATCGCTAGGCAACGACAGCCATCAGCTGTCAGCCATGCGCCGGCGCACTGCGTCTCTGGCACATGCGCAGTTCTGACCTGATCGCTGCTCTGCGATGAACTGCAACGAGCGATCAGGTCAGAATGGCCCCCATTGCCTAAATGTTGTAGCCTATCACAGACTGAGCAAAGAGTAAGTGGACTCTGGATCTACCAGCTAGGGAGAATGATACTGTACCTGGGACTGTCTAGGTGCTCATGGTGGCCCAGGTATTGCCCCTAGTTGGCATGTCCACTCTTCATTCAGCAACGGTGTGCATATTCTGTGGAAGGCCCCAAAATTACAGGGAACTTACTGGGTCAACTTTCAGCAAGTAGTCAGCCCCTCAGAAGGGGTAATATTATGCCCCCTGCAATCTGAACCATCTTGATGCACTAATCCATCTGCTAGCCCATGCAAGCCTCCCAGAGAACAATGTTTGTGTAGATTGGTACCATGTGTTCACCTTGCGCTCCGTTGGGTAGGGTCAAAAGAGTTTAACAAAGTCTTCTAATTCCAAGACATCCGTGCAAAGTAAAGCACAAGGGGCCTAATTCAGACCTGAAACATTTTTCTCTAATGGGCAAAACCGTGGTCATTCCGAGTTGATCGCTCGCTAGCAGTTTTTAGCAGCCATGCAAACGCTATGCCGCCGCCCACTGGGAGTGTATTTTAGCTTAGCAGAAGTGCGAACGAAAGGATCGCAGAGCGCCTGCAAAAATATTTTTGTGTCGTTTCAGAGTAGCTCATAACCTACTCAGCGCTTCCGATCTCTTCAGACTGTTCAGTTCCGGCTTTGAGGTCACAAACACGCACAGCGTTCGGCCAGCCACGCCTGCGTTTCCCCAGCCATGCCTGCGTTTTTCTCTGGCACGCCTGCGTTTTTCCGCACACTCCCTGAAAACAGTCAGTTACCACCCAGAAACCCCCACTCCATGTCAATCACTCTGCGGCAAGCAGTGCGACTGAAATGCATCGCTAGACCCTGTGCAAAACTACATTGTTCGTTGTAATAGTACGGCGCGCGTGCGCATTGCGCCGCATACGCAGAACTGACGATTTTTAGCCTGATCGCTGCGCAGCGAACAAATTCAGCTAGTGATCAACTCGGAATGACCACCATGGTTTTGCCCATTAGAGAACGATTTAGCTTTTGCGATCAGGTCTGAATTAGGCTCAAAACCTCTTCCAGGGATAGGGTGAGCAAATCTGACATTTGCCTCCAATAAGAGGACAGGTTGCCCTCTGCCACCCTGTATAATTACCCCACCATTCATGTGACAGGCTTGAAGGTGATGCTCCGGAGGATCCACCAAATATAAAGGAATTGCCGGTATTTATTTCACAAGAGGTGAAGAACAGAAATTCCCGGAAACCTAGTGATCGATCATTTCTAGCGTCTACACCAAATGATGCAATGACAAAGGTGTTCCTCCGACATGATGTATTGCTGTCACTATAGACGAGACGTGTTCTTCCTGAAGGCTGCAAGGCATCTTCTTACTTTCATAATTATCCCTGCATCACGCTGCTTCCACTCTTAGCGAAAAGCTCGTTACTGCGTATATATATTTAATCGCCCGGACAGGTCTAAGAATAGAAGACATGCTACATAAAATAGCCACTCAACTTCCCTACTTTTGTAATTATTTTTATGCTTGTTTTATCAGTTTAAAAGAGTAAAAACAGAATAAAACACAGAGAGATGTTTTCCGACTTCAAAGAAGGAGAGAATAAATATTAATAACGAGGACGGTTGCTAGAAAGTGAAGAGAAATTGCACGGACAATCTGAGAAGTAAGGGGTAAATTTACTAAGATGGGAGTTCTATTTAAGATAGGATCTTGCCCATACAACCAATCAGATTCCAGGTATTATCTTCTAGAAGGTGCTAGGTAAATTAGAAATATAATCTAATTGGTTGCTATGGCCAACATCCTATCTTAAATAGAACTCCCATTTTAGTAAATTTACCCCATAGTAACACTTTGCAATTGTCAGCTATCATTTATGCAAAAATAATAAATGAATTGACGTTAATTGATGAAAAATAAATTTAGTGTAGTAATATTTCATCGGCAGGGGTTAAAGTGAGCCGGAATGGGGTGGAACTGTGTTCCGTCAGTTCCACTTGGAGACGGAACGCAATTCCGTCTCCTCTGGCTCACCTGACCCGATGTGTGCCCGGTGCCGCAGGGAAATGCCGGGTGCCCGCTGAGATTGTGTTACCAGTGAGTGCTCGAGTCCCTCTACACAGCGGAAGCCGGAGGCAGGAGCTCAGTACTGAGCTCCGACTTCCGTCTCTGTCTGTGTGCGCTATGGGAGAGATGTCATGACGTCTCTCCCAAAGTGCCGAGGAGCGGACGCCGGATGGACTGCAGCGGTTGGACGTGGGAGCGGGGCTTGGTGAGTACGGTGTTTTTGTTTTTTCTTCTTCATGTGTTTGAGTGTATTAGCGGCGCTTCTACTTGGGGCTAACTACAAGGGGGCAAACTACAAGGGGGCATTAATACTGGGGGGCTAAACTACTGGGGGCTAAACTACTGGGGGTTAACTACAAGGGGGCTAACTACAGAGGAGCTAACTACTGGGGGCAAACTACAAGGGGGAGAACTAAAGGAGGCATTACTACTGGAGGAATTACTACTGGGGGCTAAACTACATGGGGGCTAAACTACATGAGGGCTAAACTACAGGGGCATACCTACTGGGGGCATAACTACAGGGGCTAAACTACTGGTGGCATAACTGCAGGGGCTAAACTACTGGGGGCATTACCAGTGAGGGGCTAAACTAAAGGGGGGGTAAACTACTGGGATCATAACCGCAGGGGCATTACCACTGGGGGCTAAACTACTAGGGGAATAACTACAGGGGGCTAAACAATTGGGGGCATTATCATTAAGGGCATTACTAATGGGGGCACTACTAATGAGGGCATTGTAAAGGGGGCAATTCATATGGGGCACCACTCCTGGGGACATAAGGGGCACTACTACTGGGGGGCATTGCATAAGGGGCACCACTACTATGGGGTCTATATAAGGGGCACTACCACTGTGGGCACTACCAGTTCAGTGGACATTACATAAGGGGCACTACAACTGTGGGCATTGTATAAGGGGCGCTACTGCTGTGGGCATTATGTGTATTACGAGGTGCTACTACTGTGGGCATTATGTGTATTTGGGGTGCTAAAACTGTGGGCTTTGTGTATAAGGAACTCTAATGTGTGTCATAACATGAATAAGGGACACTACTATGTGGTGTAATGTGAATAAGATTGTGCTACTGTGTGGCATAATTTTAATTGGGGCTACTATTGTGTGACCACGCCTCTTTCTTTTTGAGACCACGCCCCTTTTGTGGGGCAATACCTTTATTACATTGGCGCCGGGGGGAGGGGAGTTCCACTACCTCTCTATGACCTGTTCATCGGTACTGTAAAAAAAAATAGCCCATGACCAGGTTGGAGGTTGCATTTGAAAACATTTATTACATACAGTAGCACTAGGAATATTTTATTTCATTCCTCTGTACCCTGACTGACCTAGAAGAGTGACGGCAGTGTAGCGTACTCTTGGCCAGAAATGTACGCTAAATAATGCTGCCGCAGCTGCGACTGTGTATGTAGCAACTGTGCAAAAATGTGCAAATGCCGCAGCTGCCTGAATAATCGCCCAACTGCGCAAAAAACGGGTTTTTATTATTTCTGAACAATCTACAATGTTTTATCACCTCTGAGACAAAACAGCGCTGACTTCATGTGGTGCTAGTGTAATCAAACACAGCAAGGTACAGTGTGAACAACTACAGTACGAAGGATTTCCTCCCAGGTAACGTGTAGGGAAGTCAGGGTGGAAAGTTCATTGACCCAGGAAGGCAGTTTACACTTGTATGACATCTCCATGTCACAATCCCATCTGAGAATCTACTGACCATGTCTCGCACATGGGGGTGATTCAGAGTTGTTTGCTCGCTAGCTGCTTTTAGCAGCATTGCACGCGCTAAGCCGCCGCCCTCTGGGAGTGTATCTTAGCATAGCAGAATTGCGAACGAAAGATTAGCAGAATTGCGAATAGAAATTTCTTAGCAGTTTCTGAGTAGCTCCAGACTTACTCCTACACTGCGATCAGTTTAGTCAGTTTCGTTCCTGGTTTGACGTCACACACACGCCCTGCGTTCGGCCAGCCACTCCCCCGTTTGTCCAGACACTCCCGCGTTTTTCCCTGACACGCCTGCGTTTTTCCGCACACTCCCAGAAAACGGTCAGTTTCCGCCCAGAAACACCCACTTTCTATCAATCACACTACGATCACCAGAACGATGAAAAAACTTTGTTACGCCGTGAGCAAAATACAAACTTTTGTGCTAATTTACTTGGTACAGGCACGCTGCGTACATTGCGCATGCGCAGTTTTCGACTAATCGCTCCGTAGCGGAAAAAAAATAACGAGCGAACAACTCGAAATGACCCCCATAAATCTGTGCAAGTTAATTACAGTAAAGGGGGGTACTCACCGAGCGATATTCTAAGCAATCTGACTAGATTGCTTAGAATTTCAGCATTATCGCTCCGTGTGTACCCCCTACAGCGATAGTGATGCGCAGCCCCGCGCATGCATGCAGGCCAATCTAGCGGGTCGCTCACTTCACCCGCTGGGTGAAGTGAGCGCCCTCCCCATCCCCCCGTCTCCCCCCGCACGCTCAGCACAGATCGCGCTGTGCTGAGCGGCAGGAGAGGTGTGCTGAGCGTTTCGCTCAGCACACATCTCTCCTGCATCGGCCCGTCTATATAACAGTAAAGACAGGATTGTTGCTTGGATGCTGCTACAAGGGTGGCAGTCTGTCATATGTAAATGCCCATATAAGGAACACACTTTTTGCATGAAATATGTCATCTGGAAGGGATCAACAGCAAATCAATTGTATCTGTTCTGGGAATAAATGTATGAATTTGAATGTAGCTAAAAATCTATAAAATTAGAAAAATGTGTCAAGCTGAATTTCTGCAAAATAGGGGCCTATAGCAGACTAGATGGGCGAGGTGGTTCTTATCTGCCGTCAAATTCTATGTTTCTATGTTTCACCATGTGGCAGGGAGGAATTGTGTTCTAGGTATTTACAGTAATGCTTGGTGGCATTCTACACATTTATTAATGAGACACAGATTGAGCACCTATAGATGGGGAGTTATAGAATTTTCTGTGCCATCCCATACATCATAAAGCAGGGTCAGAAATCAGCCGCCCAGTCACAGGAGAATTAGGGATGAGATTAATGGAAGTGTAATGGGGGGATTTAATAGGTAGTGCAAATGTTTTTTCTGTGTCAGATGCTGGGAATCCATTGAGTTTAAGAAAGTGCACCAACTGAAATCATGCTGTCCCCCAGCTATCAGAAGATACAACTCCACCGGTTATATAGTTTCCTTATTATTTGTAATTGATTTATATATGTTTTCCATTTTTACTGTAACTTTTTTATAATTCTCATTGTTATAAGTAAGCATCGTACTCTTTTTGTAAACAGAGCATTTCTTAGGAGCAGATGTGCTAAGCCTTGGAGGGTGCTAAAGTAGAGAGAGATAAAGTACCAGCCAATCAGCTCCTAGCTGCCATGTTACAGGCTGTTTTGGAAAATGACAGTTAGGAGCTGATTGGTTGGTAGTTTCTCTCTGTCAACTTTATTTCTCCCCAAGGCTTAGTACATAGACCTAGAGACGTCACTGATAGCAGTGACATCTGGTGCGGTAGGGTATGTTGTGTGCACGGCTGGCAAAAAGGGGCATGGCTTACTGGTAAGGGGCGTGGACTCATTGGCAGGCCTTGATGCGGCTTTGGGGCTTAACCACACATTTGCGCAAATATGTGTAACGAAGATCTCTGAATTCTATTATCATGTGGGATTTATATCTGGTTACTGTTATCCATTCAGTGTGCTGGGGAAACAATTGCTTTTTTTCTTGCTCAGAAATACCCCTTCCTTTCGAGCACCTGAATGATATCACTAAGCTAATTGAGCATTTACCAATCTATATGTAACCTTGATTCTTTGTAAGGATATTCATATGCCTGTCCCAAGCATGTTTAAATTGCCCTACAGTCTTAGCCTCTACCACCTCTGATGGGAGGCTATTCCACTTATCCAATACCCTTTCTGTGAAGTAATTTTTCCTTAAATTTCCCCTGAACCTCCCCCCCTCCAGTCTCAATGTATGCCCTCGAGTTCTAATACTTCTTTTCCTTTGAAGAATGTTTCCCTCCTGAACTTTAAGACCCTTTATATATTTGAAAGTTTCTATCATGTCTCCCCTTTCCCTTCTCTCCTCCAAACTATACATGTTAAGATCTTGTAGCCTTTCCGGGTAAGTTTTGTGATGTAGGCCATGCACCATTTTAGTTGCCCTTCTTTGTACACTCTCTAATGTATTTATTAGAGATGAGCGGGTTCAGTTCCTCGGAATCCGAACCCGCCCGAACTTCAGGTTTTTTTACACGGGGCCGAGCGACTCGGATCTTCCCGCCTTGCTCGGTTAACCCGAGCGCGCCCGAACGTCATCATCCCGCTGTCGGATTCTCGCGAGGCTCGGATTCTATCGCGAGACTCGGATTCTATATTTCTATTTTCACACGTGCATTGAGATTGATAGGGAGAGGACGTGGCTGGCGTCCTATCCGTTTATAGAGAAGAGAGTGAGACTAGAGTAGAGAGAGACACAGTATTTACTTTAGTAATTTTGGGGAGCATTAGGAGGAGTACTACTACTTGCTGAAGTGATAGTGTGACTGTATATCTGACTTGTGGGGGAGACAGTGGGGAGCAGTTAGAGTCTGAGAGCAGGAGTACATATTTTAACGTACAGTGCACACTTTTGCTGCCAGAGTGCCACACTGCCATTGTGACCACACTGACCACCAGTATATATTGTGATTGTCTGCTTAGGAGTACTACTTGCAAGTTGCTGATAGTGTGACCAGTGACCTGACCACCAGTTTAATTAATCACCACCAGTTTAATATATATATATATATATATATATATATATATATAACTAGGTGCTTCATCGCGCCCTACGGGCGCTCTTCACACCGTCGCAAGGGGCTACGCCCCCTTAACCCTTGCATGCCTTTCTGGGGTTTAATATTTGTATTATATAGAGTATTACCTGCATTCCTTTGTTAGTGGTTAAATATTGCACAATGAAAGGGCGTGCGATGGTGAAGGAGGCGCAGCCCCTTGCGACGGCGTGAACAGCACCTGCAGGGCACGATGTACGGAATGTAGCGGGTGCGGGGGGGACTGCGGATGGTGTCTGTAGATGCTGCGGGTGGAGGGGAGGCAGAAGTGGGGGTGGGGCCCGGATGGGGAAGGTTCGGGAGGTGCTGCGCGTGGGGGAGGGGCAGAGGAGTGGGGGATGCAGATGGGGGAGGGGTCCGGAGGCACTGCAGGTGGGGGAGGGGCAGGGGTGCCACGGGTGGGAGAGGGGCAGGTGTGGGGATGTTGTGAATGGGTGAAGGGTTCCGGAGGTGCTGTGGGATGGGAAGGGACGGGAGTGCCGGGGGTGGGGTAGGGGACCGCAGGCACCATGGGTAGGGTAGGGGCAGGTACGGGTGTTGCGGCGGATGGGAAAGGAGGTCCGGAGGTGCTGCAGGTGGTTGAGTGGCAGGTGCGGGGGTGCCATTGGTGGGGGAGGGGTGGGTGAGGGGGGGACCGCTGATGGAGGAGGGTGTCTGCAGATGCTGCGGGTGGAGGGGGGCAGGTGTGGGGGGAGACATATAAGGGGGGTGAATGGTGGAAGGGGCCTGGAGGTGCTGTGGGTGGTGAAGGGGTGGAGGAGTGGGAGCCACAGGTGGTGTAGGGGGTCTGGAGGCACAGCATGTGGGGGAGGGGTGGAGTGCCGCATGTGGTGGAGAGGAAGGTGCGGAGGTGTGGTGCATTGGGGAGAGGTCTGGAGGCGCTGTGGGTACTGTACATGCCATAAAAGGTAGTTGGAGGGTATGCAGTAACAGGGCCAGGACAGGGGTGACAGGGTCAGTACAGGGTTGACGGGGCCAGGACAGGGGTGACAGGGTCAGAACAGGGGTGACGGGGCCAGGACAGGGGTGACGGGGCCAGGACAGGGGTGACGGGGCCAGGACAGGGGTGACAGGGCCAGGACAGAAATGATAGGGACAGGATAGGGGTGACAGGGCCAGGGTAGGGGCGGCAGGACCAGGACAGGGGTGACGGGGCCAGTATAGGGTTCACAGGGCAAGCACAGGGGTGACAGGGCCAGGATAGGGGTAACAGGGCCAGCATAAGGGTGACAGGGCCAGGATAAGGGTGAAAGGGCCAGGATAAGGGTGGCAGGGCAAGGCCAGGGGTGACAGGGACATGACAGAACACAGGGCACGGGAGAGATTGGTATTAGGGACAAAACAGTGGTGACAGACAGATGTGTCTTACCGGAGTCACGGCTGCTGGCTGCTGCTGTTCCACTCCAACCTGTTGGGATCTGCTGCTGCTGGAGACTTGGCATGGCTGACTCTCTCAGGCTGGAGTCCTGCTTCCTCTGCCCGTCCGCATCCCTCCCCCCCTCCTCAGTCACACACCGCAGACCTCGTGCAGCTGCCGGGCACTGTGGTAAGGTGAGACTGGAAATGACTGGTTAGCCCCCAGGAGATGCTGCGGCTGGAGGGAGGAGGGGGTCATAGCATGCACGTGGCGCGGACCTCACGGCTTCCGGGCACTGTGGTAAGGGGAGGCTGGGAGTGACTGGTTAGCTCCCAGGAGACGCTGCGGCTGGAGGGAGGAGTGGGTCAGAGCCTGCAAGCAGCTCGGATTTCTGCAGCGCTACCCGCCAGCTAAAGTGTGTGAATGAGCTGGGCGCACTCCACTGCGGGTGGCAGCGCTGCAGCTAGCGGTGGGGTTGCCGGGGCTGGAGATAACAGAGGCAGTATGGAACCTGCACAGCGGCAGGTGCCCCACTAAACTGCAGCTAAGAAGCGTGGAGTGTGCCAGAAAGTGACGCTCCTCCGCACCAGAGAGACCCTGCTGAGTATGCCGATGTGGGGGGTCAAGCACACAGTGAGCCGGTGCCCGTCTGTCTGTATGACATACCCCTCACACACCCCCATACCTCCCAAATGTCCAGATTTTCGCGGGACAGTCCCATTTTTTGGGGTCTGTCCCGCTGTCCCACCCGCGGGTCGCAGTGTCCGGCGGTGGGGGGGCAGTTGGAAAGCTCCTGTACTCGCTGTTCTGCTTAGCAGAGCAGCGGTGAATAGTGGAGACAGAGGGAGAGGGGGCATCAGGGGGTACGGATTAATGGGGGGGTTCCAGCAGCAGAGCCAGATTAAGGTGGGGGGGGGGGCAGGGGATACGTACCGTTGGCCCCACAGTTTTTTTTCCATCAATAGTTTTTATTGTGCAGGAAAAGAAATATCACATTTATGGGGTACAAAACAAAAAGAAAGGGGAATATAACACCATACAATGCACTGGGGGGTATGAGAGGAGCTTATTAGGTAGGGGGGGGGAGAGGAGGGGAGGGGGGGGGGAGGGGGGGGGAGCATCCAGACTTAGGAAGAAGGATAGTACAACAACATTAAGAATGTGGGGGACAACATGTACATAATCAACATAATCATGCTCACAGTAGAACATAGAGGACATTGGTACCCTTTAGCATATAGAAAATAGGGAAATGTCCCGGAAATTTCGCGTGAGCGGATATGGGATTAGGTAGGGGATAAGTTGGCGTGTTGTTTATGATTTTCTTGGTATGGGTAGGGATGGCCTCATCTCGAGTATGGAGCGGGGGATCATAGTTGCCTCTAGAAGGGGTTAGGTTGTTCCGTTAGGCTACAGGGGGAGGAGGTATCAGTAGTTGGCTTATGAAGGTATTGAGAGCCTTCTTTCGAGGATATGAAGAGGTGCCATGGGGACCAACTGGTTTTGTGGGGGGATGGACTAGTGGATGGAGGGTTAAATTCTGTTTCCATGAGGAAGTGATGGTTTATCTTTTGGATCGCCTTAAGCAGGGAGGGGGGTGAGGTCTGTTTCCACAACTGAGCAAGGTTGGCCCGAGCGGCTATTAAGATGTGTCCTAAGTCGTATCTGGCAGGAGGTGGAACTGAGGGAGGGAATATTTGGAACAATGCAATAATCGGGTCAGGTGTAATATTGATGGATAGGACCTTATTTATCAGGTCGAATATTTCTGACCAGTAGCTGGCGATCACAGGGCATTTCCAGAAAATATGGTAGATATGGCCTGCCGAGCCGCACTGTCTCCAACATTTATTACTCTGAGAAGGCCAGAATTTATGGAGACGGTCAGGGGTCAGGTACATTCTGTTTATTAGTTTTATTTGCATTTCCGTGTGGTTTAAACATTTGGACATGGAATACGAGGATAGGAAAATAAGTCGCCAGTCGTTTGGAGTCAGGGTTCTACCTAGGTCTTGTTCCCATTTCAGGTGCGCATTGGTTTTGGAGGGTGAGGGAGGGGTTATGAGAAGTTTGTACCAGTATGTGATGTCCCCTTTAGTTTTAGTTAGGGCGAGGCGAGAGAAAAGTGTGGATGAAGTCGTGTGTAGGGTTAAGAAGGTAGGGGGAATTGATCTCCACCAATGAGCGATTTGCATATAGTGGAAATATTCTGTGGCTGGTAACTTAAAACGTGACCGAAGATCTGAGAAGGAAGACAAAGCTAGTCCATCTAGAAGGTCAGCTAGTAGGAGGATGCCTGCCTGTTTCCATTTAGATAGATTAAGGTGAGGAATCATCAGTGCTAATGTGGTAATGGTGATCTGCGGTATATTGGAGATATGGGAGGGGAAGGAGGCGGACAATTTGTCCCAAGAGCGAAGTGTAGCTTGAGTGGATGGGAGGAGATTTGTCGAGATAGGACGTAGCGGTTTAGGGATACGGAAAAGATCTGCTAAGGGGATTGATTTTGCTCGTGTTTGTTCTAGCTCCACCCAATTCAATTGTGGGTGGACCTCAAAGTAGTGTTTAGTGGAGGCCAGAAGAGTGGCTTCATGATACAGGGAAATGTTGGGTAGGTTGAAGCCGCCAAATTCTCTTGGTAAAACCATTCTAGAAAGAGCCATTCTGGGGGGTTTTGAGGCCCAGATGTACCGAGCCATGATATTGGAACAGGCTTGGAGTGTCTTTTTTGGGAAAGGGTATGGGATTGTGCGGAAGAGGTACATTAACTTGGGAAGCAGGGACATTTTAAATGCTGCCATACGTCCTAGCCAGGAGACCTCATAAGTTGCCCAGGATTTTGTAAGGATGTCCAGCGACACCACTAATGGAGAGAGGTTGGCAGAGAAGACATCAGAAGAGGAGACAGGGATGTTGATACCTAGATATTTTAATGTGGATTTCCTCCAGTTGTAAGGGTAGGAGGATTGAAGTGTTGGTAGGGACTGGGATAGATTGAAGGGGAGGGCGTCCGTTTTGGTCGTGTTAAGTTTATAATAAGATGCTTGGCTATAGGCGTCTAAGGTAGAGTGAATGAGGGGTAGAGTTGTAGAGGGGTTGGAGATGAAGAGGAGAACGTCGTCTGCGAATAGACTCAATTTGTGGGAGGATGATCCTATCTGTAGAGCCGGGATATGAGGATTATCACGTATTGAAATTGCGAGGGGTTCGATAGAAAGGACAAATATTAGGGGGGATAGGGGGCAACCCTGTCTTGTGCCATTGGTGATACCGAAAGGTTCGGATAGGAAGCCACCATTGAACACCCGGGCCGAAGGAGAACTGTAGAGCGCCAAAATAGAGGTTAGGATACGGTCTCTAAAACCGAATCTTCGTAGAGCTTCCTGCATGTAATTCCAGTTCAGTCTATCAAAGGCCTTCTCTGCATCCAAGGACAGCAAGAGAAGGCCCTGGTCTCCAATCAAGGAGTCTATTAAGTTAAATACTCTCCGCGTGTTGTCAGATGCTTGCCTTCCTGGTACGAAGCCAGTTTGGTCCGAGTGTATCAATAGTGGGAGAAAGTTGTTGATTCGTGTCGCTATCATTTTGGCGTATAATTTAATGTCGCAATTTAGTAATGCAATGGGTCGGTAGTTATGGACATAGGCGGGGTCCTTTCCGGGCTTTGGTATAGTGACGATACGGGCTTCTAGGAGTTCAGCGGGCAGTGAGCCGTGGTCTGAAAATGTATTAAAGAGGGCCGTCATGAGGGAGGAGAGGACGTCATGGAAGGTAGAATAAAAGTCAGAGACAAAACCGTCTGGGCCGGGGGCTTTGTTTCTAGGAGAGGATTTAATAGCTGCGGAGGTTTCCTCCACTGACCATGGGGCATTAAGAGTAGCTAACTGTTCATGAGTGAGTGTAGGGAAAGATAAATTATCTAGGAAAGAGGAGATAGAGAGGGGGGTAGGTTGAGGAGTAGAAGGATCGGTCTCCAGATTATAAAGTTTAGCATAATACTGAGCGAATTGGTTAGTTATGTCTTTGGGGTTTAATATTTTTTGTTTGGAGGGGGAATGTATGCACTTAATCCTGTTCCTGGCATGCTGTGCTCGTAATTTTCGGGCCAGCATTTTCCCTGCTTTATTGCCAAGGAGGTAGAATTTGTGGCGTAGTTTATTCAGGGCCACTTGGGTGCGGGCGAGTAGTAGTTTTTGGAGTTGACCACGAATGGAAGAAATTTCATTTTTAAGAGTTCTAGAAGGTTGGGCTAAATTCCGAGATTCGAGGGCTAGTAATTCCGATTCTAGTTTTGCTTGCTTTAGTTGGGCCTGTTTTTTGAGAGTAGCACCGGCTTGAATGGCAGCACCTCGGGTAACCGCCTTGAGGGCACACCAGTGGTTAATGGGAGAGGTGTCTTGAGGGGAGTTAGTGGCAAGATAAGAATCAATAGAATCAGAGATGATTTTTCTTGATGTAGGGTTATTCAGTAGGTACGGGTATAACCTCCACTGGTGGGGAGGGTTGTGGAAATCATGCAGTTTCCATTTCCAGAGAACTGGGGCGTGATCCGACCAGGTGATTGGCAAAATATCTACGTTCCCAGTCCTCTGGAGGGACCATTTGTCACAGAGGATCAGGTCTATTCTGGAGTATGTATTGTGGACCAGGGAGTGGAATGTGTAGCCCCTTCCCGAAGGGTTGGAGACTCTCCAGATATCATAGAGGTCGAATTCTGTGAGCATATTACGGAATGCTAAGGAAGGGCCTGAGAGAGCGGAAGGAGTAGGTTGGGAGAGATGGCGGGATTTGTCCAGTTTAGGGTCTAGGACTAGATTAAAGTCCCCAAGAATCACTAGGGAGCCCTTTGTTGTATTGCGTATGGTGAGGAATAGTTTACGAAGGAATGTGATTTGGTTAGAATTAGGCGCATAGAGGGATACTAGTGTGACGGGTTTATTGTCCAGAAGGCCGGTAAGGATGAGATATCTACCGCTTTTGTCTGAAAGTTGGGAATGCAGGGTAAAGGAGACATTCTTATTAAATAGGATAGCAACACCGTTTCTTTTAAACGGACCATTAGCATAGTATCCCAAGGGGAAGTTATTATTCTTAAAGAGGGGGAAATTGATAGAGGAGAAGTGGGTTTCTTGTAATGCCACCACGTCCGCTCTCTGTCGGTGAAAGAATGATAGGGCCAGCCTACGTTTGTTAGGCGAGTTCAGTCCTTTGACGTTGAGAGATATGAGGTTCAACATTGGGAACGAAAACAGGGAGTGATAGGTTTGGGTCTATAGGGAATCTGTTTGGAGGGCATATATCTGGTACTAAGATATAGCAATGGTGTGGGGTATGTGTAAAGTTTGGAGCTCAGGGAGCAGAGGGGTATGGGAGAACGACATGGGGAGGGATAACAACTGGGAAATAGGAGGTAAAGGACAACAACAAGAAAAGAAAAAGGTCCGGTATATTGGACCTGCATGACTACTGCAGGGAGTGGGAAAAGAGGTTCGGGGGTTAGCAGTAGTACAGGAAGTGGTGGAGGCGGGCCGGATAGGCTTGCACCGCCACTCTAAAACAACTGTGAAACAGGGGTAATTACACACGTACAAACATAATGATCCTCACTGATCGGCGGACGGAGGCGCTAGGGGTCCTAACAGGTAATCAGCATGTAAGAAGAAGTAAACAAAACCTAGACCCATAGCGTAACCATCAGCGAAACATTTGGTGAAAGAGTTAACCTGTAACTAGCAGGTTAGAGAAGGAAATATGTAGACAGGCAAATAGTGGCATTGGATGTCAGATATCATTAGATAGATAAATTGCCTTCCCCTCCCTTGGGTGGAGGGAGGGAGGTCTACATTCACCCCGAGCCGGTGAAGCCGGCTAGGGGAGTATGAGGAGACCTGTCGTATCAGTCCAGAGGGTTAAGCGGTCGCCCAGTCTTGGCGGACGGCAGGGGCACGGGACGATGTGGACGGCTTCTGGATAGAAATGTCCCAGTCCAGTAGTAATTTCACCCCCGCATCCAGGGAGGAGATGATATAGGTCGAATCGTCGTGCGTTATTATCAGTTTGACTGGGAAACCCCAGCGGTAGTGGATGTCGTGGGACCTTAGGGCAAGGGTGATAGGGGTGAAGGCCCGCCTCTTTGCTATGGTGACTGCTGAAAAGTCTTGGAAAATTTGGAGGCCTCCCAAGATGTCGGAGTTCCTGGATTCTCTGGCTGCCCTCATGATACGTTCCTTAATTGGGAAGAAGTGTATCCGGAGTAGAGTGTCCTTAGGGAGGTCGGATGAGACGGTGCGTGGTCTAGGAAGTCTGTGAATACGGTCGATCAAAAGTTCTGAAGGTGCCGCATTTGGGAGGAGTTTCTTGAATAGAGCTGTAGCGTAGGACTCCAGTTCAGAGTTGGATACTGAGTCTGGGATGCCTCTAATCTTGACGTTATTTCGTCGTGATCTGTCCTCCATATCTGCCATTTTGGACTTGAGTTGATCCAGATCTTGTTGTTGGCGATCGTGGCATGTGAGCAGGTCGTTGTGGGAGGCGACCAACTCCTCCATCTTGCGTTCTATATGATCTGTGCGATCTCCCAGTGCCACCAATTCGGTCTTGACCTCACGAACCGCTGAGGTCAGGTCCTTAGAGAGTTCCGACTTAAAGGCGGATAGGATCTGACAGAGGGATCTTACAGTCAGAGGGGCGTCTGATTCACAATCTACCCCTGACCCTGAGAGAGCGGAGGACAGGACACTAGAACCCATGTGGTCTGACACTGAGGGAGGAGAAGAGGCGTTTTGGAGGGGAGAGATTTGGAGGGGTTTCTGAGAGGGGAAGGATATCTTGGGGGGGATTATATCCTTGGCTTTTTTAGGGGCCATTTTTCAGCCCGGGGGCAAGTAAGGTAGGTACGGGAGGGATGAGATCTAGACTGGGACCGATCGACAGGTACTAATGAAACAGGAGAACTCAGTCACAATAAAGTCACATACGTGTTATTCAAGCAAACATGAGTGGCGGTGAGCGGCTTCAAGTGCTCCTACATTCCGGAAGGGTTGAAGATGACGTGCATTCAGGACCTATATCCGTCAGTGTAGATATAGAGTAGAGACGGAGTAAGGTGATTTGCTCCTTAAGCGATGGTACAGGATGTACCGCTGCAACGTGGGAATTCGTGGACGGTGAGTTGGAGGCAATATATCCCTACAGGGTTAGGTTGTGTGATCCAGGAGGTGAGACGGGGGTGTAGGTAACGCCCGGGTTTGCTTCGTGGGGACAGCCAGTTGGCAGACTCCTGGCTCAGATGAGGCGGTTCTGGTGGGCTGAAGATATGACCTGTCTGGTAGAGAGCTGGCGTTCACTTAGGCCATATGGACCGCAGGTGCTGGCAGAAGCGGGTAGGGGTGGGGAGCGGCAGCTGTGCGGCTGGCCGGAAGTCGCTCCAGTAGCCTATGCCGAGATGACACAGGGGCCAGGGGGCTCTGACCCAAAGGGAAAGGATCAGAGCACCAATGGGGCGGGGGGGGCCGGAGGTCGAGGGCCACGTAGACGGCCGGGCAGGGGGCCGTGATGTTTGTCGCCCGCTGCGTGGGTCCCGGATATCAGGGCACCCAGATGGCTGTGCAGATAGGTAGAGAGGTAAGCTGGGGAGGAGTGCAGTGTGGATTGCCTTAGGCCGCGGCCCGCAAGGGCTCTCACCTGTGATCAAGATGGCCGCCGGCGCCGGGAGAGTCTGGAGGGATCCGGCCGGGTGATCTATCTTCCCGGGTGCAGCAGCGGCTTTTCCTCGTTAGTGTGATGGTCAGCGGGGGAGCCGCAGGCAGGGAGGGTCCCAGGCAAGCGCCGGAGGAAGGTGAGGTCTCTCCGGGTCTTATGCGCGACTCGTCCCGCTTCCGGAGCTCGGAGGCCGGCCGGCCCGAAACTCGAGGCCCCGGCTTGTAATGAAGTAGAAGGCCGTGTGCAGCGGCTGGCGGCAGCGGTCTCGGGACGCCAGTAATTTATGCAGGGCACTATCCTCTGGAGTGTGGAGGACCCGTTGGGCGGATTAGGACCTGATATCTCAAGTAATTTGAGTGTTTAGGTTGATTTTGCAGGAGCTCTTGCTGAGCCACGTCTGCTCCCTGTAACGTCCAGGCCACGCCCCCCGGCCCCACAGTTTTAGGGGGCACCCGGCTGGAGTAGCTCTGTCCCAGCTCAGAAGCTCCCCCCCCGTCCTGCCAGCAACAGCGGCAGCATTGTGCTACAGTCAGCACACGCTGCTGCATATAGGCAGGTCTGTGGTGTTGCAGGGAGGCAGCAGTCTCCCTGCTTTCTTCTGCCTGTGCGGGTGTGTAGGGGGGAGCGACCACCTCCTATGGATTTAGCCCTAGCTGAGGGGCCAAAATCCCATTTAAAAAATAAAAATAAAAATCGGAATTTGCATAAGGGGGCGTGGCCGCGCGGGTCGCGATTAGGCCACGCCCCCAACTCCCAGCAGGCACAGCAATGAGATAGGGCTCCCCTGTATCAAGTGCCCTGGGCCCCCCGGACTCATAATCAGCCCCTGGGAGCATGCCAGCAGCTCACAGAGCGCTGGGCATGCTCCCTCACTGACGAAAACGGGGACCCTCCCGTGAAGCCATGCCCCCTTTTCGCCGAGTGTGTTTCCCTCCTTCTGCCTGGAGAAAGCTCCTGCAGAAAGCTGGGAGGTTTGCACCCCTGCCTGTGACATGTCCAATGCCCATGCTATCTGCTTCTGCTCCTAGTCTCCTGTAGATTTGGCCAGATCTCTGTGACTCATTTGACTAACTCCGCCCAGTGTTATGACTCCGCCCAGCGTTAGCAAATGAATCACAAGGTCACAGAATAGGGCTATTATATAGGAGATTGTATATAATATATATATATATAATTGTATACCACCTACCCGTTTTTTTTTTTTCTTTCTTCTTGATACATACTACTATAGTAGCTTACTGTAGCAGTCTGCGGTGCTGCTGAGCTGACAGTGTCCAGCAGGTCCGTCATCAGTCATTACATAATAAATATATATACCTGTCCGGCTGCAGTACTAGTGATATTATATATATATATATATATATTAATTTCATCTCATTATCATCCAGTCTATATTAGCAGCAGACACAGTACGGTAGTCCACGGCTGTAGCTACCTCTGTGTCGGCAGTCGCTCGTCCATCCATAATTGTATACCACCTACCCGTGGTTTTTTTTTTTTTCTTTCTTCTTGATACATACTACTATAGTAGCTTACTGTAGCAGTCTGCGGTGCTGCTGAGCTGACAGTGTCCAGCAGGTCCGTCATCAGTCATTACATAATAAATATATATACCTGTCCGGCTGCAGTACTAGTGATATTATATATATATATATTAATTTCATCTCATTATCATCCAGTCTATATTAGCAGCAGACACAGTATGGTAGTCCACGGCTGTAGCTACCTCTGTGTCGGCAGTCGCTCGTCCATCCATAATTGTATACCACCTACCCGTGTTTTTTTTTTTTCTTTCTTCTTGATACATACTACTATAGTAGCTTACTGTAGCAGTCTGCGGTGCTGCTGAGCTGACAGTGTCCAGCAGGTCCGTCATCAGTCATTACATAATAAATATATATACCTGTCCGGCTGCAGTACTAGTGATATTATATATATATATATTAATTTCATCTCATTATCATCCAGTCTATATTAGCAGCAGACACAGTACGGTAGTCCACGGCTGTAGCTACCTCTGTGTCGGCAGTCGCTCGTCCATCCATAATTGTATACCACCTACCCGTGGTTTTTTTTTTCTTTCTTCTTGATACATACTACTATAGTAGCTTACTGTAGCAGTCTGCAGTGCTGCTGAGCTGACAGTGTCCAGCAGGTCCGTCATCAGTCATTACATAATAAATATATATACCTGTCCGGCTGCAGTACTAGTGATATTATATATATATATATATATATATTAATTTCATCTCATTATCATCCAGTCTATATTAGCAGCAGACACAGTACGGTAGTCCACGGCTGTAGCTACCTCTGTGTCGGCAGTCGCTCGTCCATCCATAATTGTATACCACCTACCCGTGGTTTTTTTTTTCTTTCTTCTTGATACATACTACTATAGTAGCTTACTGTAGCAGTCTGCGGTGCTGCTGAGCTGACAGTGTCCAGCAGGTCCGTCATCAGTCAGTACATAATAAATATATATACCTGTCCGGCTGCAGTACTAGTGATATTATATATATATATATATATATTAATTTCATCTCATTATCATCCAGTCTATATTAGCAGCAGAAACAGTACGGTAGTCCACGGCTGTAGCTACCTCTGTGTCGGCAGTCGCTCGTCCATCCATAAGTATACTAGTATCCATCCATCTCCATTGTTTACCTGAGGTGCCTTTTAGTTGGAGAACAAAAATGTTGAGGTTCCAAAATTAGGGAAAGATCAAGATCCACTTCCACCTCGTGCTGAAGCTGCTGCCACTAGTCATGGCCGAGACGATGAAATGCCAGCAACGTCGTCTGCCAAGGCCGATGCCCAATGTCATAGTACAGAGCATGTAAAATCCAAAACACCAAATATCAGTAAAAAAAGGACTCCAAAATCTAAAATAAAATTGTCGGAGGAGAAGCGTAAACTTGCCAATATGCCATTTACCACACGGAGTGGCAAGGAACGGCTGAGGCCCTGGCCTATGTTCATGGCTAGTGGTTCAGCTTCACATGAGGATGGAAGCACTCAGCCTCTCGCTAGAAAAATGAAAAGACTCCAGCTGGCAAAAGCACCGCAAAGAACTGTGCGTTCTTCGAAATCCCAAATCCACAAGGAGAGTCCAATTGTGTCGGTTGCGATGCCTGACCTTCCCAACACTGGACGTGAAGAGCATGCGCCTTCCACCATTTGCACGCCCCCTGCAAGTGCTGGAAGGAGCACCCGCAGTCCAGTTCCTGATAGTCAGATTGAAGATGTCAGTGTTGAAGTACACCAGGATGAGGAGGATATGGGTGTTGCTGGCGCTGGGGAGGAAATTGACAAGGAGGATTCTGATGGTGAGGTGGTTTGTTTAAGTCAGGCACCCGGGGAGACACCTGTTGTCCGTGGGAGGAATATGGCCGTTGACATGCCTGGTGAAAATACCAAAAAAATCAGCTCTTCGGTGTGGAAGTATTTCAACAGAAATGCGGACAACATTTGTCAAGCCGTGTGTTGCCTTTGTCAAGCTGTAATAAGTAGGGGTAAGGACGTTAACCACCTCGGAACATCCTCCCTTATACGTCACCTGCAGCGCATTCATAATAAGTCAGTGACAAGTTCAAAAACTTTGGGCGACAGCGGAAGCAGTCCACTGACCAGTAAATCCCTTCCTCTTGTAACCAAGCTCACGCAAACCACCCCACCAACTCCCTCAGTGTCAATTTCCTCCTTCCCCAGGAATGCCAATAGTCCTGCAGGCCATGTCACTGGCAATTCTGACGATTCCTCTCCTGCCTGGGATTCCTCCGATGCATCCTTGAGTGTAACGCCTACTGCTGCTGGCGCTGCTGTTGTTGCTGCTGGGAGTCGATGGTCATCCCAGAGGGGAAATCGTAAGACCACTTTTACTACTTCCACCAAGCAATTGACTGTCCAACAGTCCTTTGCGAGGAAGATGAAATATCACAGCAGTCATCCTGCTGCAAAGCGGATAACTGAGGCCTTGACAACTATGTTGGTGTTAGACGTGCGTCCGGTATCCGCCGTTAGTTCACAGGGAACTAGACAATTTCTTGAGGTAGTGTGCCCCCGTTACCAAATACCATCTAGGTTCCACTTCTCTAGGCAGGCGATACCGAGAATGTACACGGACGTCAGAAAAAGACTCACCAGTGTCCTAAAAAATGCAGTTGTACCCAATGTCCACTTAACCACGGACATGTGGACAAGTGGAGCAGGGCAGGGTCAGGACTATATGACTGTGACAGCCCACTGGGTAGATGTATGGACTCCCGCCGCAAGAACAGCAGCGGCGGCACCAGTAGCAGCATCTCGCAAACGCCAACTCTTTCCTAGGCAGGCTACGCTTTGTATCACCGGTTTCCAGAATACGCACACAGCTGAAAACCTCTTACGGCAACTGAGGAAGATCATCGCGGAATGGCTTACCCCAATTGGACTCTCCTGTGGATTTGTGGCATCGGACAACGCCAGCAATATTGTGTGTGCATTAAATATGGGCAAATTCCAGCACGTCCCATGTTTTGCACATACCTTGAATTTGGTGGTGCAGAATTTTTTAAAAAATGACAGGGGCGTGCAAGAGATGCTGTCGGTGGCCAGAAGAATTGCGGGACACTTTCGGCGTACAGGCACCACGTACAGAAGACTGGAGCAACACCAAAAACGCCTGAACCTGCCCTGCCATCATCTGAAGCAAGAAGTGGTAACAAGGTGGAATTCAACCCTATATATGCTTCAGAGGTTGGAGGAGCAGCAAAAGGCCATTCAAGCCTATACAATTCAGCACGATATAGGAGGTGGAATGCACCTGTCTCAAGCGCAGTGGAGAATGATTTCAACGTTGTGCAAGGTTCTGCTGCCCTTTGAACTTGCCACACGTGAAGTCAGTTCAGACACTGCCAGCCTGAGTCAGGTCATTCCCCTCATCAGGCTTTTGCAGAAGAAGCTGGAGACATTGAAGGAGGAGCTAACACGGAGCGATTCCGCTAGGCATGTGGGACTTGTGGATGGAGCCCTTAATTCGCTTAACAAGGATTCACGGGTGGTCAATCTGTTGAAATCAGAGCACTACATTTTGGCCACCGTGCTCGATCCTAGATTTAAAACCTACCTTGGATCTCTCTTTCCGGCAGACACAAGTCTGCTGGGGTTCAAAGACCTGCTGGTGAGAAAATTGTCAAGTCAAGCGGAACGCGACCTGTCAACATCTCCTCCTTCACATTCTCCCGCAACTGGGGGTGCGAGGAAAAGGCTCAGAATTCCGAGCCCACCCGCTGGCGGTGATGCAGGGCAGTCTGGAGCGACTGCTGATGCTGACATCTGGTCCGGACTGAAGGACCTGACAACGATTACGGACATGTCGTCTACTGTCACTGCATATGATTCTCTCCCCATTGAAAGAATGGTGGAGGATTATATGAGTGACTGCATCCAAGTAGGCACGTCACACAGTCCGTACTTATACTGGCAGGAAAAAGAGGCAATTTGGAGGCCCTTGCACAAACTGGCTTTATTCTACCTAAGTTGCCCTCCCACAAGTGTGTACTCCGAAAGAGTGTTTAGTGCCGCCGCTCACCTTGTCAGCAATCGGCGTACGAGGTTACTTCCAGAAAATGTGGAGAAGATGATGTTCATTAAAATGAATTATAATCAATTCCTCCGTGGAGACATTGACCAGCAGCAATTGCCTCCACAAAGTACGCAGGGAGCTGAGATGGTGGATTCCAGTGGGGACGAATTGATAATCTGTGAGGAGGGGGATGTACACGGTGATATATCGGAGGATGATGATGAGGTGGACATCTTGCCTCTGTAGAGCCAGTTTGTGCAAGGAGAGATTAATTGCTTCTTTTTTGGTGGGGGTCCAAACCAACCCGTCATTTCAGTCACAGTCGTGTGGCAGACCCTGTCACTGAAATGATGGGTTGGTTAAAGTGTGCATGTCCTGTTTATACAACATAAGGGTGGGTGGGAGGGCCCAAGGACAATTCCATCTTGCACCTCTTTTTTCTTTTTTTCTTCTTTGCGTCATGTGCTGTTTGGGGAGTGTTTTTTGGAAGGGCCATCCTGCGTGACACTGCAGTGCCACTCCTAGATGGGCCAGGTGTTTGTGTCGGCCACTAGGGTCGCTTATCTTACTCACACAGCTACCTCATTGCGCCTCTTTTTTTCTTTGCGTCATGTGCTGTTTGGGGAGTGTTTTTTGGAAGGGCCATCCTGCGTGACACTGCAGTGCCACTCCTAGATGGGCCAGGTGTTTGTGTCGGCCACTTGGGTCGCTTATCTTACTCACACAGCTACCTCATTGCGCCTCTTTTTTTCTTTGCATCATGTGCTGTTTGGGGAGTGTTTTTTGGAAGGGCCATCCTGCGTGACACTGCAGTGCCACTCCTAGATGGGCCAGGTGTTTGTGTCGGCCACTAGGGTCGCTTATCTTACTCACACAGCTACCTCATTGCGCCTCTTTTTTTCTTTGCGTCATGTGCTGTTTGGGGAGTGTTTTTTGGAAGGGCCATCCTGCGTGACACTGCAGTGCCACTCCTAGATGGGCCAGGTGTTTGTGTCGGCCACTAGGGTCGCTTATCTTACTCACACAGCTACCTCATTGCGCCTCTTTTTTTCTTTGCGTCATGTGCTGTTTGGGGAGTGTTTTTTGGAAGGGCCATCCTGCGTGACACTGCAGTGCCACTCCTAGATGGGCCAGGTGTTTGTGTCGGCCACTAGGGTCGCTCATCTTACTCACACAGCTACCTCATTGCGCCTCTTTTTTTCTTTGCGTCATGTGCTGTTTGGGGAGTGTTTTTTGGAAGGGCCATCCTGCGTGACACTGCAGTGCCACTCCTAGATGGGCCAGGTGTTTGTGTCGGCCACTAGGGTCGCTTAGCTTAGTCATCCAGCGACCTCGGTGCAAATTTTAGGACTAAAAATAATATTGTGAGGTGTGAGGTATTCAGAATAGACTGAAAATGAGTGGAAATTATGGTTTTTGAGGTTAATAATACTTTGGGGTCAAAATGACCCCCAAATTCTATGATTTAAGCTGTTTTTTAGTGTTTTTTTAAAAAAACACCCGAATCCAAAACACACCCGAATCCGACAAAAAAAATTCGGTGAGGTTTTGCCAAAACGCGGTCGAACCCAAAACACGGCCGCGGAACCGAACCCAAAACCAAAACACAAAACCCGAAAAATTTCAAGTGCACATCTCTAGTATTTATATCCTTCTGGAGATAGGGTCTCCAGAACTGGACACAGTATTCCAGATGGGGCCGTACCAATGACCTATACAGTGGCATTATCACTTCTTTTTTCCTGCTACTGATTCCTCTCCCTATGCAACCAAGCATCTGACTTGCCTTTCTCATTGCTTTGTTGCATTGCTTTCCTGCCTTCAAGTCACTTGAAATAGTGACTCCTAAATCTCTTTCCTCCTCAGTAGTTTCCATTATAGTACCCTTGATACTATACTTAGCCTTTGGGTTTTTGAGACCCAAGTGCATGATTTTGCATTTTTTAGCATTAAACTGTAGTTGCCACGTTCTTGACCATTTCTCAAGCCTACCTAGGTCATTAATCATTTGTTTGACCCCTCCCGGTGTGTCTACCCTGTTGCATATCTTTGTATCATCTGCAAAAAGGCATATCTTCCCTTCAATACCATCTGCAATGTCACCAACAAAGATATTAAAGAGAACTGGACCAAGTACAGATCCCTGGGGTACTCCACTGGTAACATTTCCCTCCATAGATTGCACTCCATTAACTACGACTGTCTGTTTCCTATCCTGCAACCAGGTTCTTATCCATTTAACTGATTTATAATCCACCCCCACACTTACAAGTTTATTTAGCAGTCTGCGATGTGGGACAGTGTCAAATGCCTTACTAAAGTCTAGATATGCTACATCTACAGCTCCCCCTTGATCTATTATTTTCATCACAGAGTCAAAAAAGTCAATAAGATTTGTTTGGCATGATCTCCCAATAAGTAAATCCATGCTGTTTTGGATCCTGTAAGTTGTTTGATTTAAGATATTCCACTACTCTTTCTTTTAATAGTTTTTCCATTACTTTCCCTACTACTGATGTAAGGCTTACTGGTCTGTAGTTACTTGCTTCTTCCTTGCTTCCACTTTTGTGCAGTGGAACTACATTTGCTCTTTTCCAGTCCTCTAGAATAGCACCTGTATTTAGTGACTGGTTAAATAAATCTGTTAAAGGTGTAACCAGCATATCTTTTAGCTCTTTGAGTATCCTTGGGTGTATCCCATCTGGTCCCATTGATTTATCCACTTTTAGTTTTGAAAGTTCTGTTAGGACCTTCTCCTCTGTAAATGTATTTTCATCTACCTTATTTTTATGAATGTCCTTGCAATTTAACTGTGGCCCCATCCCTTCTTCTGTAGTAAATACTGAGCAAAAATAATTATTTAGGTGATCTGCTATTGCCTTGTCTCCCTCCACCAAATGCCCACTCTCTGTCTTAAGTCTTATTATTCCTCCATTTGATTTTCTCCTTTCACTTATATACTTAAAAAAAGTTTTGCCCCCTTTATCTACTGACTGGGCCATTTTCTCCTCAGCTTCTGCCTTTGCACGTCTGATCACTTTCTTAGCATCCTTCCGTCTGTCCAGATACACCTCTTTGTCGTTATTATTTTGAGTCTGTTTGTATTTCCTAAAAGCCATCTTTTTTGCTTTCACGCTAGTTGATACTACTTTTGTGAACCACACTGGCTTCCTTTTCCTGGTGCTTTTCCTAACCATTTTGATACAAAGGTCTGTTGCACTTAGTAATGCACTTTTCATTTTTTTCCACCTCTCCTGCACTCCTTCCAAGTTCCTCCAGTCTGCCAATGAATCACTTAAATATCTCCCCATTTTTGCAAAGTCTGCATTTCTAAAATCCAACACCTTTGTTTTTGTGCGAGAGGAGTTGGATCCTGTCTTTATACTAAACCATACTGCTTGATGATCACTGGATCCCAGGTGCTCACCCACATATATATCAGATATCCTATCACCATTTGTAAGAATTAGATCTAATATTGAGTCTTTGCGAGTGGGCTCCCTCACATTGGTGAGAGATGCTCCCTGTAAGGAATGTAGAAATTTGCAACTTGTAGCTGAACTTGCAAAAGACCCCTCCCAATTTACATCAGGTAAATTAAAGTCTCCTATGATTATGACTTCTCCCTTAAAAGCCATTTTAGAGATGTCCAACAAAAGGTTCCTGTCCAAATCCTGCCCCTGGCCTGGTGGTCTATAGATCACCCCAATGCGAATAATGTCCTTCTTCCCAGTTTCTATGGTGACCCAAAGGGCCTCAGTTTTGGCTTCAATATTTTGTATTAAAGTAGCATTTATGCTTTTTTCACATACATTGCTACCCCTCCTCCTATTCTTCCTATTCTATCTTTCCTAAATAAATTGTATCCTGGTATAGCTAAGTCCCAGTCATGATTCTCATTGCACCAAGACTCTGTAATTGCCACAAAATCCAGGTTATCCCTTGTCATTATCGCAATTAGCTCTGGAATTTTGTCTCCTAAGCTCCTAGCATTTGCAGACATAGCTTTAAGATTTTTTTCTGTGCATTTGTTAGTAGTAGCCATGTCCAGAGCGTACAAAATAAATGACAAGTTTAAAGTTGAAATTACCTGTTTGGGGATGTTGCTCAGTATTTGTTTTCTTTTACTAATCAGTAATCATACTCTGTCCTTTACACCATGACTATACCTTACTAAATATAAAGACATAGTACACCTGACCACAATGGGTAAATGTTCAAAGGAGGTAATCACCAGTCAGTATGCAATAATAAACTGTTTCACTGAGCTACTTCCCCACACATGCAATGACATTTACAAGAAATCATTACATAAAGAAACATACATAAGTTTGCATAAGAGAGAACTGTAGTGAGCAGATTGGGGATGCCTTTTCATAGGTTTTTTAAAAACAGATGATATGCATAAGATGAATTACATACTTTTGAAGCATTAAGACAGTCCTTTGTGGTAATGTTGGTGTGTTGATGTTTTTCTTCTGGTTTCCTTCGGTTTAACGCAGGTATAACGCTATTTTTATAATAACACTTTTATGTCAGCACTTCTATGGAAGCACATCCAGCCGATGGCTATCCAGCCGTATACTAGACTTCAAATAGGAACAATATCCATGTGAATGCAATGATTGCAAACTCCACCCAAAACCATCCCCCTTTAAACTAAGGCCATAAATTAGCTTAGAAAAACAGACATTACATACCAATAAGGCAGCCAACTATATCTCTACAAAGAGAAAAACATACAAAAAAAAAACACCCTTTTTCAATATACCTAGGCTATTCAATCATGAAATTCATTTGACATAATCAGCAAATGCAGTACAACTTGCTGGGATGTGTAGTTCCACGAATCATACCTAGGCTATTCAATCATGAAATTCATTTGACATAATCAGCAAATGCAGTACAACTTGCTGGGATGTGTAGTTCCACGAATCATACCTATCTTGTCACCAGTGTAGATGCAACAGTGAGTACGACTGTACCTGCTATTTAGAAAATAAACCAACACCACTGGTTAAGTAACTGGGCTCATACAAAGAAATACCACTGTTTATATAGGCGCTTGGCAGTGTAACGGACAATTTCAATAGTTCCTTTGTTGTTCATAAATGTTTCCTTAAACAGAAATAAAATACAACAAATAGTGCAGATGGTAATATTCAGATTTTATCATGCAAAGAGGCACTAATTCCAGACTCCTACCAGAAGAGGTGGTCTACTAAATGTAGACAAACAAGCGTGAGGAAGCGGGCCACTGCCGGTCACGTTCTTTTCATCATGATGGTGTCATACTCCATGAATTTATATAAAACAAAAATGGAAAACTCCACGTAGTGTAATACAGCTTTTTATTCCCATAAAATTCTAAAAACAATTTGATAAAAAAACCACAGGGAGAATATAAGGTGGACTCTCACCAGAGATGATGGTCTACACACAGGTAGACTAAAATCGCATAAGTGTATATCACAGGCGTCCCTGGACAGATGTTCCACACAGCAGAGAGTCCAATAGATATTCTCCTTTCCTCCTGACCAACGCGTTTCGATACCACCCAGGGTATCTTATTCAAGGTATAAGGAGGTCAGTTGCCAATACAGATATTTATACCCCTAACAATTGGGGGAGGGATTAGTATCCATAACCTAATGCCAGACATGGAATTCCTAACCAACTAAAAATCCTATACAGCGCATGCTAGGAAGTGATTCATCCAGTCCGTTTTTTCAAACAGATATGTCCCTTCAGCTGTCGTTGATTTTTAACTTCCCGCTCGTGGTCACCGGAAGTCGCGGCTCCGTTTGTATTCCACATCACGGCACTTCCGCTATCCTTTGCGTTCCAGCTGACATCACTTCCGGTGACGTATTTCCTCCTTCCGCGCTGTTTGTTTATATTGTTGCGGCGGCCATCTTATTGTTTGTAGTGGCCAATATCATATTTAGCAGCATCATCATAAAATTAAAATATATAAAAAGAGATAATATTAATACCTAGATACTACTTTAAGCTAAAATGCATTAAAACAATATACATCCAATCTGATTAAAATGAATAGAATAAATGAAATAGATGAAATACAAGAAAAGGGGAACAGTCCATCAGAGAAACCACTTGATCTCAAAATCTTTGTTGAGGCCATTCGGTATTAAAGTTTTATAATTAAAAATCATTTCCATTTCAGTGCGTGCTAATATCGACATCGATTCTTGATGTCTGATGTTTCTATTCACTTTTTTCAAACAAAAAAAATGTAAAATATGTGTTGTATCGCACTGATGTACTTCTTTAAACTTCGGCTTCATAGTCTTTTCTATCTAGAAGGACAACACCTCCCCCCTTGTCTGACGGTTTGATAACAAGCTCTTTATTCATTGTTTATTCTGGTAGGAGTCTGGAATTAGTGCCTCTTTGCATGATAAAATCTGAATATTACCATCTGCACTATTTGTTGTATTTTATTTCTGTTTAAGGAAACATTTATGAACAACAAAGGAACTATTGAAATTGTCCGTTACACTGCCAAGCGCCTATATAAACAGTGGTATTTCTTTGTATGAGTTGTATGTCTAAGGTCCTGGTGTTACCTTTTCCACTGGCTGTGGGCTGCTTTACACCTTAAGCGCAAACTTACCTTCTTAACACTTTGTTTGTTCTATAAGTAACTGGGCTGTTCATAGCTTGAGTCAATGCTGGTGTGTGCCTATATAACTCTACAATACTAACACCTGTACATACATCATTTCCAACAGTTGCCATCTCAGTAACAAGACACAGTTACCATTTGTGTTCCACCTTTATGATCTGATCTCCGCTCTCTTCCTCTCTTCTTTCCTAGATTCCTTGTATCTTGCTCTCTATTCTACTTTTACCTTACCTATACCGCCAACTGCCCATAGCCTTTCCACGCCATAACCTTGTCTTGTAGCCCAACTCCCCATAAAAGTTTGTCTGCACTGCATTTAACAAGGACATGGGGGCAGATGTATTAAGCCTGGAGAAGGCATGAAGAAGTGATAAAGCGGTGATGAGTGCAAGGTGATAACGTGCCAGCCAATCAGCTCCATTATGTAAATTAACAGTTATGAGCTGATTGGCTGGTGCGTTATCACCTTGCACTTATCACCGCTTTATCACGTCTTTCTGCCTTCTCTGGGCTTAATATATCATAGTTTGGTCCATACAGTATCTCCAGTGATCTACCGTCTCACAGCTCATCTTCATTTCCATTAGAAGGCTGGAACTCTGATGTCCTCATTGTCACCTTTGTCTGATCATCAACGAATTTCTTGATCCCCTTCATTCCAAAAACCTACCGCACCTTCCCCAGTGCCGACCACAAAGCAAATATTTAAAGATGGAAATACAGTTATTTCAAGTATCTTTTTCACGTCATTTATCTATTAGTCATTGGCATTAGATCACTGCATAACGCCCTTTGTCAGCACGGATATTGTATCATTCCTACAGTACCGTAGATTAATTAATCTGCTGCTTACAAATGAATGATTGAAGCAGGATATAGAAGTAGCTTATTGTATTTTCTTTTTTATTCCTTCAGAAAAAAATTGAAATTTTGTAATATTGCGAGCACTTCTGAACGCGTGTCGGCTTCAGATACATTGTGTTCCACTATTATTTATCAACAAGAGTCATTATTACTTTTAAGTAGCCATTTGCACATATAATTACCTCCGAGGTGCTGATGCTGTTCTTTCCATATGCCCGTACATGTAATGGAAGTGGCATGGGGCTCGGTGGTCTGCAGCTGTTGTAGCAGCAAGCCCAGCGCAGGAAACAGACGGCTACCCCAGGCTCCTGATCAGGAACAATGACCAAGAGGTAGGCTACAGTAGCACAGAGCACTTGAAGGATAAACATAATTGTTTATTTGTCTTTCATGGAAGCATTAGTTAAATGGAAAGTTCTTCCGTTGTTTAAGTCATGTACCCTGGTACCTGGGTATAATAAAATCATTTGCAATTAGTGGTCACATTCTGTCATATTTACCTTATAGTTAACAAATAGCTATTGTGACAACGGAGTAAAATTTACATATACTGTACAACATACACACAGACACACATGCACACACAAGTATATATATATATATATATACTGTGTATATATATATATATATATATATACATATATATATATATATATATATATATATACAGTATATATATATATATATATATATATATATATATATAGGAAATCACGACAGCACTCAAAACCTATATATGTAAAGCAAAAAATGGTGGTGCAAGGCAGCAATAAATATAAAACACTCACTTCTACAGCGATGCAGAAAAACTGGAGCCCCTGAGGAAGACCAGTCGGTTGAAACAGCTGTCGGGCTGTGTTTGCTGTATTTGCTGTACTTCACCATGCCGTTTGGTTAAGGAATAATCCTGCTTTTCTTTCATCTACACATGAGTGCTGGCTTGTCTACTTTTTCTGCATCGCTGGAGAAGTGAGTGTTTTATATATATATATATATATATATATACTGCTCAAAAAAATAAAGGGAACACTTAAACAACACAATGTAACTCCAAGTCAATCACACTTCTGTGAAATCAAACTGTCCACTTAGGAAGCAACACTGATTGACAATCAATTTCACATGCTGTTGTGCAAATGGAATAGACAACAGGTGGGAATTATAGGCAATTAGCAAGACACCCCCAATAAAGGAGTTGTTCTGCAGGTGGTGACCACAGACCACTTCTCAGCTCCTATGCTTTCTGGCTGATGTTTTGGTCACTTTTGAAAGCTGGCGGTGCTTTCACTCTAGTGGTAGCATGAGACGGAGTCTACAACCCACACAAGTGGCTCAGGTAGTGCAGCTCATCCAGGATGGCACATCAATGCGAGCTGTGGCAAGAAGGTTTGCTGTGTCTGTCAGCGTAGTGTCCAGAGCATGGAGGCGCTACCAGGAGACAGGCCAGTACATCAGGAGACGTGGAGGAGGCCGTAGGAGGGCAACAACCCAGCAGCAGGACCGCTACCTCCGCCTTTGTGCAAGTAGGAACAGGAGGAGCACTGCCAGAGCCCTGCAAAATGACCTCCAGCAAGCCACAAATGTGCATGTGTCTACTCAAACGATCAGAAACAGACTCCATGAGGGTGGTATGAGGGCCCGACGTCCACAGGTGGGGGTTGTGCTTACAGCCCAACACGGTGCAGGACGTTTGGCATTTGCCAGAGAACACCAAGATTGGCAAATTCGCCACTGGCGCCCTGTGCTCTTCACAGATGAAAACAGGTTCTCACTGAGCACATGTGACAAACATGACAGAGTCTGGAGACACCAAGGAGAACTTTCTGCTGCCTGCAACATCCTCCAGCATGACCGGTTTGGCAGTGGGTCAGTAATGGTGTGGGGTGGCATTTCTTTGGGGGGCCGCACAGCCCTCCATGTGCTCACCAGAGGTAGCCTGACTGCCATTAGGTACCGAGATGAGATCCTCAGACCCCTTGTGAGACCATATGCTAGTGCGATTGGACCTGGGTTCCTCCTAATGCAAGACAATGCTAGACCTCATGTGGCTGGAGTGTGTCAGCAGTTCCTGCAAGACGAAGGCATTGATGCTATGGACTGGCCCGCCTGTTCCCCAGACCTGAATCCAATTGAGCACATCTGGGACATCATGTCTCGCTCCACCCACCAACGCCACGTTGCACCACAGACTGTCCAGGAGTTGGTGGATGCTTTAGTCCAGGTCTGGGAGGAGATCCCTCAGGAAACCATCCGCCACCTCATCAGGGGCATGCCCAGGCATTGTAGGGAGGTCATACAGGCACGTGGAGGCCACACACACTAATGAGCCTCATTTTGACTTGTTTTAAGGACATTACATCAAAGTTGGATCAGCCTGTAGTGTGTTTTTCCACTTTAATTTTGAGTGTGACTCCAAATCCAGACCTCCATGGGTTAATAAATTTGATTTCCATTGATAATTTTTGTGTGATTTTGTTGTCAGCACATTCAACTATGTAAAGAACAAAGTATTTAATAAGAATATTTCATTCATTCAGATCTAGGATGTGTTATTTTAGTGTTCCCTTTATTTTTTTGAGCAGTATATATATATATATATATATATATGTAATTACCATTTTGTGTGTCTCATGTTAATATTCTTGTTATAAAACTGTGTAGTACAGTTCCATTATTTACTTTCTTTTCCCAAATATACAGTATATCTCCTTTATCTCTTTCAAGAAATGAGCAGTCAATTTAATTGAGGCATACTGTAATAGTATTTTAGCAATTAATGACTTGAGATCAAAAGTGCAGAGAAGAACGAAGCATGTATGGATTACCCGGGCCCCGGTTATTGTAGGAGCCTAGGAGCAAAGGAGAGTTGTCACTACTGTATGCCTCTGTGATGCCAGGATGAGGGGGCTTAGGTATGCCACCCCCTACAAAGCAACCGGTCTTACTGGAAGTGTCTGTATGCCTGCTTAAGGTTGTAGTTAATAGATATGTGTGACGTTTCCGTGAGTGTGGTATCATGTCATTGGGTTTGCGATAGACTAATAGGAACACAGAGAACCACAATAAACAATGGAAACTAAAAAATGAGCAAGGAAAAGTTGGCTTAGTAGTCTCCTCAAAATAGTGTCACCCAATGCTCCTAATATGCAAGTTCAAGAAGAAAGCTGGGGGAGACAACAGGGGGCACTAATGATAGAAGCACAGACAAAGCTCCATAAGTTTGCACAGATGATAGCATAACAATTGTGCAGTGCATGTTCTCCCTATTGTTGGACACAATTAAATTAAGGTTGCTGGATGGTTCTTGTAAGCAGGCAGGTAGGAAGGAGCTGTTAGGTGTATGAAAGTCTACACTATAGAGGGTTGGCAGAACTTTTCCGCTGGCATATAGATGGGAAGAAGAAGAGGAAGAAGAAGAAAGGGGAGGAGGAGAAGAAGAAGAAGAAGAAGAAGAAGAAGAAGAAAGGAGAGGAGAAGGAGGAGAAGAAAGGGGAGGAGGAGGAGAAGGAGGAGGAGAAGAAGACGAAGAAGGAGAAGTAGTAGAAGAAGATGGAGGAGAAGAAGAAGGAGGAGGAGAAGAAAGGGGAGGAGGAGGAGGAGGAGGTGAAGGAGAAGAAGGAGGAGGAGGAGGAGAAGAAAGGAGAGGAGGAGGAGGAAGGGGAGGAGGAGGAGGAGGAGGAGGAGAAGAGAAGAAGAAGAAGAAGAAGAAGAAGAAGAAGAAGAAGAAGAAGAAGAAGAAGAAGAAGAAGAAGAAGGAGAAGTAGTAGAATAAGGAGGAGAAGAAGAAGAAGAAGAAGGAGAAGAAGAAGGAGGAGGAGGAGAAGAAAGGGGAGGAGGAGGAGAAGGAGGAGGAGAAGAAAGGGGAGGAGGAGGAGAAGGAGAAGAAGAAGAAGAAGAAGAAGAAGAAGAAGAAAGGGGAGGAGGAGGAGAAGAAGAAGAAAGGGGAGGAGGAGGAGGAGGAGGAGAAGAAAGGGCAGGAGAAGGAGATGGAGGAGAAGGAGAAGGAGGAGAAGAAGGAGAAGGAGTAGGAGAAGAAAGGGGAGGAGAAGGAGAAGAAGAAAGGGGAGGAGGAGAAGAAAGGGGAGGAGGAGGAGGAGGAGAAGAAAGGGGGGGAGGAGGAGGAGGAGAAGGAGGAGGAGGAAAAGAAAGGGGAGGAGGAGAAGAAGAAGAAGAAGAAGAAGAAGAAGAAGAAGACGACGACAACAACCTTGGTTTGCAAATCTTATTAAAATGAATCATATTAAGTAGTAGTATTTCTGTTTGCTTCTGTCTATGCTAAATATCAGTTAATTTGCCTCAGAATACTAGGTAACATTGTAATTCAATGACTGTATTTAGTAATTATTCTTTTGTTTGAGACTTTCATTAAGTGAAGCTTATACATAGCTAACAGCTACTGCTGAAAGTCTTTTTTATCCTCCGTTGAAAGTTTTCATGAAGGGCATTCCACAGTGCAGCAGTAAAATGCTAAACGATTAATAGGCAGCTCACTACAATTGAATTCATACATATTAAATAAATTAGTTTTAAGGTACAGTAGTTTCTGGAAATAATAATAAGTAAATAACATGGCCATTTCCATGTATTTCTTACTTAGAAAGCACAGACCAAGTATTGCAACGTTTTGAGAAAAATAAGTTTGACCTTGTATATCAGTGAGGGGCTCAATATACCTGAAATAACTGAAGTGCTTAGAATTATCTAAATATATTCAGCATGTTCTGCTTTCTGTTCTTTTAAAAAAAATCCAGTTTAATTGGCTTACAAGGCAACAGATATACACCATACATATTCACACAGAAGCATCTTCAGCAAGCTAACTGGCATGATGTGCTATGCAAATTGAGCTTTTTATCCTGTATCTATTTATTGCACTAAGGGCCTAATCCAGACCTGATCGCTAGGCTGCGTTTTAGTACAGCGGGCGATCAGGTCTAAACTGCGCATGCATATGCACCGCAATTCACAGGCAAGTTGCACGGGTACAAAGCGGATCACCGCTCAGCAATGGGTTTGTGCGAAGGATCCATTCGCAAGAAGATTGACAGGAAGAGGGCGTTTGTGGGTGGTAACTGACCGTTTTCAGGGAGTGGTTGGAAAAACGCAGGCGTGTCCAACCGTTTGCAGGGAGGGTTCCTGACGTCAGTTCCGGTCCCGGACAGGTTGATGTGTTCGCAGCGGCTGAGTACGTCCTGGGCTGCGCAGATACTGCACAAAATCTGTTTATACCGCTCTGCTACACGTGCGTTCGCACACTTGCAAAGTGAAAATACACTCCGCTGTGGGCGGCGACTATGCGAACACAGGACTGCAAAAAAACCCTATGAGTGAACAGATCTGAATTAGGCCCTCAGCGCCTTATTCAAGTTTGTTAGCAAACCAAAAAAGTTCGCAATTAGGCAAAACTTACTCCAACAGTGCGATCACAACAGTCTGATCTGGGCCGGAGCTGACGTCAGACACCCTCCCTGAAAACGATTGGGTACGCCTGCGTTTTTCCGGACACCCCCAGTAAATGGTCAGTTACCACCCACAGACGGCTTCCTCCTGTCATTCACCTTGCGGACGCCTGTGTGATCGGATTTTTCACACCATCCCGTCGCTGACTAGTGACGCCCTTTGTTGCTGTCTGACGCAAGTGTGCATTGCGGTGCATACGCATGCGCAGTCAGTACCTGATCCCCCGCTGTGCAAAAACACACAGCAGCGATCAGGTCTGAATCACCCCCAATGTGCACTGCAGGTGGGGCAGATGTAACATGTGCAGAGAGAGTTAAATTTGGGTGGGGTGTATTCAAACTGAAATCTAAATTGCAGTGTAAAAATAAAGCAGCCAGTATTTACCCTGCACAGAAACAATATAACCCACCCAAATCTAACTCTCTCTGCACATGTTACATCTGCCTCCCCTGCACTGCACATGGTTTTGCCCAATTGCTAACAAACCTGAATAACCCCTTTAGTCCTTAAAACAATGCTTGTGATTTCAATTTGTAATAAAGGAATAATTAGTCATGTAACAGAGATATCTTCCTATATAAAAATGCTGTGTTTGGGAGTTATCTGCCCTCTGGAGTAGACTTTCCATGCACTGAATATAGAGATGATCACAATGGTATAAATAGGAGGGGACCTTGGGCCTAAATCAGGTTCAGTTGCAATAGTCCAAAAATTGCAAACGGGCATTTTTCAGATTATAGCCGCGGCGATGTGGCGTTAGGGAGGGGTGGTCCAGACGATGCAGGCGTGTCCGGACCATTTTAGGGACAGCAGCATGACAATTGTAATACTTAGCAGCTGAGTGGATGGTCATCAACATCCTGCTGACAAGATGATGGGCCTATCTTTATGTGCAGGCCTGGAGCTGTACCTCCATCTGCCTCATTGCTAATCTGGCCCTGTTAGCATGCCGTCCTTAGGGGTTAATTCAGATTTGATCGCTAGGCTGCGTTTACGTACAGCGGGCGATCAGGTCTAGACTGCGCATGTGTATGCACCGCAATGTGCAGGCGCGTCGCACGGGTACAAAGCGGATCGCCGCTCAGCGATGAGTTTGTACGAAGGATCTGTTCGCACAGCCGAGCGCAAGGAGATTGACAGGAAGAAGGCGTTTGTGGGTGGCAACTAACCGTTTTCTGGGAGTGGTTGGAAAAACGCAGGTGTGTCCAGGCGTTTGCAGGGCGGGTGTCTGGTGTCAATTCCGGTCCCGGACAGGCTGATGTGATCGCTGCGGCTGGGTAAGTCCTGGGCTGTGCAGAGACTGCACAAGATCTGTTTGTACAGCTCTGCTACACATGCAATCGCACACTTGCACAGCTAAAACACACTCCCCCTGTAGGCGGCGACTATCTGATTGCAGCGCTGAAAAAATCACCTGCTAGCGATCAGGTCTGAATTAGGCCCATAGTTGTTATATAGAATTTGCAACCTAGAACATCACTTTCTAATGTTTAAGGAAATGTCATGAGTTATTAGTTTATCTGCGGAGACTGTCAGACCGCTTTAATATCAGCGGCGCCCGGAAGCACCGGCAGTGCTACAAGTAACCTCTCTGTGCTCATTTGGTATGCTACAAGATACCGCTGTCACCCAGGCAATCTGTTCTTAAATGCACCATCAAACCTGTTCTTTGCAAATGAAAAGGAAAATGATAAATTCGGCTAAATGAAAATGCATATGTCTGACATGCAGCTTAATCACCCTATTTTCCCTTTCTCCTGTTATGTCTGAAAGGCAGCTCATTCCACATTGTATGACATTTAAAACAATTATTTTCTCATACTGCACTTATTTTGTGCTTTGCAGGCAGTTACACTTTCATTTGTGTCGACCATTGTACCACGGACATTTCAGCAGAGAATATGAGAAGTAGAAAAGAGTATGATTAGTTTTAACAGCTGGATCAAGCGAGTGAGTTTTAGCATAAATGAGAATTATTTGGCGATGGCTTTGACTGCCGCACGTATTTGTATTATTCTATGTGGGTTTTTTTAAGGAATTACAGCCGCCAAAATGATACAGCATTAAAGAAAAAACAAGTTCTTGAGCGCAATGGCGGACTAATTATATAATGCAAAGGTCACGTATTTATCACACCGCTGGAGTCACTCTGAAAGTGTACATAGAGGATGTTTTTATGGAAAATGTCATTTTCACGTCGTTAAAAGGTCTATTTTGGGTTATATGGATATCGGGGCTTCTAGAAAAGAAAGAAAATTGAATGTAAGACACAAAAAGGTAAATAGCCCTGATTTCTCTAACGTCCTAAGTGGATGCTGGGGACTCCGTCAGGACCATGGGGAATAGCGGCACCGCAGGAGACAGGGCACAAAAAGTAAGCTTTTAGGATCACATGGTGTGTACTGGCTCCTCCCCCTATGACCCTCCTCCAAGCCCCAGTTAGGTCGAGCAGGGTGCAATCTAGGTGGCTCTCCTAAAGAGCTGCTTAGAAAAAGTTTTTTAGGTTTTTTATTTTCAGTGAGTCCTGCTGGCAACAGGCTCACTGCATCGAGGGACTTAGGGGAGAGAATTTCAACTCACCTGCGTGCAGGATGGATTGGATTCTTAGGCTACTGGACACCATTAGCTCCAGAGGGAGTCGGAACACAGGTCTCACCCTGGGGTTCGTCCCGGAGCCGCGCCGCCGACCCCCCTTACAGATGCTGAAGATTGAAGGTCCGGAAACAGGCGGCAGAAGGCTCTTCAGTCTTCATGAAGGTAGCGCACAGCACTGCAGCTGTGCGCCATTGTTGTCACACACTTCACACCAGACGGTCACGGAGGGTGCAGGGCGCTGCTGGGGGCGCCCTGGGCAGCAATATATAATACCTTTTATGGCAAAAGAATACATCACATATAGCCATTAAGGCTATATGTATGTATTTAACCCATGCCAAATGTCTAAAACTCCGGGAGAAAAGCCCACCGGAATAGGGGGCGGGGCTTATTCTCCTCAGCACACAGCGCCATTTTCCTGCTCAGCTCCGCTGTGAGGAAGGCTCCCAGGACTCTCCCCTGCACTGCACTACAGAAACAGGGTAAAACAGAGAGGGGGGGCATATTTTGGCGATATTTTTATATATTTAAGCGGCTATAAGGAACAACACTTATATAGGGTTGTTCCCATATATATTATAGCGCTTGGGTGTGTGCTGGCAAACTCTCCCTCTGTCTCCCCAAAGGGCTAGTGGGGTCCTGTCTTCGATAAGAGCATTCCCTGTGTGTCTGCTGTGTGTCGGTACGTGTGTGTCGACATGTATGAGGACGATGTTGGCGTGGAGGCAGAGCAATTGCCGATAATGGTGATGTCACCCCCCAGGGAGTCGACACCGGAATGGATGGCTTTGTTTATGGAATTACGTGATAATGTCAGCACATTACAAAAATCAGTTGACGACATGAGACGGCCGGCAAACCAGTTAGTACCTGCCCAGGCGTCTCAGACACCGTCAGGGGCTGTAAAGCGCCCTTTACCTCAGTCGGTCGACACAGACCCAGACACAGACACTGAATCTAGTGTCGACGGTGATGAAACAAACGTATTTTCAAGTAGGGCCACACGTTATATGATCACGGCAATGAAGGAGGCTTTGCATATCTCTGATACTACAAGTACCACAAAAAGGGGTATTATGTGGGGGGTGAAAAAACTACCTGTAGTTTTTCCTGAATCAGAGGAATTAAATGATGTATGTGATGAAGCGTGGGTTAACCCAGATAGAAAAATGCTAATTTCAAAAAAGTTATTAGCATTATACCCTTTCCCGCCAGAGGTTAGGGCGCGCTGGGAAACACCCCCTAGGGTGGATAAGGCGCTCACACGCTTATCGAAACAAGTGGCGTTACCGTCTCCTGATACGGCCGCCCTCAAGGATCCAGCTGATAGGAGGCTGGAAACTACCCTGAAAAGTATATACACTCATACTGGTGTTATACTGCGACCAGCCATCGCCTCAGCCTGGATGTGCAGTGCTGGGGTCGTCTGGTTGGATTCCCTGACTGAAAATATTGATACCCTGGATAGGGACAGTATTTTATTGACTATAGAGCAATTAAAGGATGCTTTCCTTTATATGCGAGATGCGCAGAGAGATATTTGCACTCTGGCATCGAGAGTAAATGCGATGTCCATATCTGCCAGAAGGAGTTTATGGACGCGACAGTGGTCAGGTGATGCGGATTCCAAACGACATATGGAAGTATTGCCGTATAAAGGGGAGGAATTATTTGGCGTCGGTCTATCGGATCTGGTGGCCACGGCAACTGCCGGAAAATCCACTCTTTTACCTCAGACCCCCTCCCAACAGAAAAAGACACCGTCTTTTCAGCCGCAGTCCTTTCGTTCCTATAAGAACAAGCGGACAAAAGGACAGTCATATCTGCCTCGGGGCAGAGGAAGGGGTAAGAGAGGGCAGCAAGCAGCCCCTGCCCAGGAACAGAAGCCCTCCCAGGGTTCTGCAAAGCCCTCAGCATGACGCTGGGGCCTTACAAGCGGACTCAGGAACGGTGGGGGGTCGACTCAAGAATTTCAGCGCACAGTGGGCTTGCTCACAGGTGGACCCCTGGATTCTACAGGTAGTATCTCAGGGTTACAGGTTGGAATTCGAGAAGTCTCCCCCTCGCCGGTTCCTAAAGTCTGCTTTGCCAACGTCTCCCTCGGACAGGGCGACGGTATTGGAAGCCATTCACAAGCTGTTTGCTCAGCAGGTGATAGTCAAGGTACCCCTCCTACAACAGGGAAAGGGGTATTACTCCACGCTATTTGTGGTACCGAAGCCGGACGGCTCGGTAAGACCTATTCTAAATCTCAAATCTTTGAACCTGTACATACAAAAATTCAAGTTCAAGATGGAGTCACTCAGAGCAGTGATAGCGAATCTGGAAGAAGGGGACTTTATGGTGTCCCTGGACATAAAGGACGCTTACCTGCATGTCCCAATTTGCCCTTCACATCAAGGGTACCTCAGGTTCGTGGTGCAAAACTGTCATTATCAGTTTCAGACGCTGCCGTTTGGATTGTCCACGGCACCTCGGGTCTTTACCAAGGTAATGGCCGAAATGATGATCCTTCTACGAAGAAGAGGCGTATTAATTATCCCTTACTTGGACGATCTCCTGATAAGGGCAAGATCCAGAGAACAGCTGGAAGACGGAGTAGCACTAACCCAACTAGTGCTGCAACAACACGGGTGGATTCTGAATTTTCCAAAATCTCAGTTGACCCCGACGACACGTCTGCTGTTCCTGGGAATGATTCTGGACACGGTTCAGAAAAAGGTGTTTCTTCCGGAGGAGAAAGCCAGGGAGTTATCCGAACTTGTCAGGAACCTCCTAAAACCAGGGACAGTGTCTGTGCATCAATGCACAAGAGTCCTGGGAAAGATGGTGGCTTCTTACGAAGCGATTCCATTCGGCAGATTCCACGCACGAACTTTTCAGTGGGATCTGCTGGACAAATGGTCCGGATCGCATCTGCAGATGCATCAGCGGATAACCTTATCGCCACGGACAAGGGTGTCTCTTCTGTGGTGGTTGCAGAGTGCTCATCTGTTAGAGGGCCGCAGATTCGGCATACAGGACTGGGTCCTGGTGACCACGGATGCCAGTCTGAGAGGCTGGGGAGCGGTCACACAAGGAAGAAACTTCCAGGGAGTATGGTCAAGCCTGGAGATGTCTCTTCACATAAATATACTGGAGCTAAGAGCGATTTACAATGCTCTAAGTCTGGCAAAACCCCTGCTTCAGGGTCAGCCGGTGTTGATCCAGTCGGACAACATCACGGCAGTCGCCCACGTAAACAGACAGGGCGGCACAAGAAGCAGGACAGCAATGGCAGAAGCTGCAAGGATTCTTCGCTGGGCGGAAGATCATGTGATAGCACTGTCAGCAGTATTCATTCCGGGAGTGGACAACTGGGAAGCAGACTTCCTCAGCAGACACGATCTACACCCGGGAGAGTGGGGACTTCATCCAGAAGTCTTCCACATGATTGTGAACCGTTGGGAAAAACCAATGGTGGATATGATGGCGTCCCGCCTCAACAAAAAACTGGACAGGTATTGCGCCAGGTCAAGAGATCCTCAGGCAATAGCTGTGGACGCTCTGGTAACACCGTGGGTGTTCCAGTCAGTGTATGTGTTCCCTCCTCTGCCTCTCATACCAAAAGTACTGCGAATTATACGGCAAAAGGGAGTAAGAACGATACTAGTGGCTCCGGATTGGCCAAGAAGAACTTGGTACCCGGAACTTCAAGAGATGCTCACGGAGGATCCGTGGCCTCTACCTCTAAGACGGGACCTGCTTCAGCAGGGACCGTGTCTATTCCAAGACTTACCGCGGCTGCGTTTGACGGCATGGCGGTTGAACGCCGAATTCTAAAGGAAAAAGGCATTCCGGAAGAGGTCATTCCTACACTGGTAAAGGCCAGGAAGGAGGTGACTGCACAACATTATCACCGCATTTGGAGGAAATATGTTGCGTGGTGTGAGGCCAGGAAGGCCCCCACGGAGGAATTTCAACTGGGTCGATTCCTACATTTCCTGCAAACAGGATTGTCTATGGGCCTCAAATTGGGGTCCATTAAGGTTCAAATTTCGGCCCTGTCGATTTTCTTCCAGAAAGAATTGGCTTCAGTTCCTGAAGTCCAGACTTTTGTAAAAGGAGTACTACATATACAACCCCCGGTTGTGCCCCCAGTGGCACCGTGGGATCTTAATGTAGTCTTGGATTTTCTAAAATCCCATTGGTTTGAGCCGCTCAAATCGGTGGAGATGAAGTATCTTACATGGAAAGTAACCATGCTACTGGCCCTGGCTTCAGCCAGGAGAGTATCAGAATTGGCGGCTTTATCATATAAGAGCCCATATCTGATTTTCCATACGGACAGGGCAGAACTGCGGACGCGTCCTCATTTCCTGCCTAAGGTGGTGTCAGCGTTTCACCTGAACCAGCCTATTGTGGTGCCTGCGGCTACTAACGAGTTGGAGGATTCCAAGTTGTTGGACGTGGTCCGGGCATTGAAAATATATATTTCAAGAACGGCTGGAGTCAGAAAGTCTGACTCACTGCTTATATTGTATGCACCCAACAAGATGGGTGCTCCTGCTTCTAAGCAGACGATTGCTCGTTGGATTTGTAGCACAATTCAACTTGCACATTCTGTGGCAGGCTTGCCACAACCTAAATCTGTCAAGGCCCATTCCACAAGGAAAGTGGGCTCATCCTGGGCGGCTGCCCGGGGAGTCTCGGCATTACAACTCTGCCGAGCTGCTACTTGGTCAGGGGCAAACACGTTTGCAAAATTCTACAAATTTGATACCCTGGCTGAGGAGGACCTTGAGTTCTCTCATTCGGTGCTGCAGAGTCATCCGCACTCTCCCGCCCGTTTGGGAGCTTTGGTATAATCCCCATGGTCCTGACGGAGTCCCCAGCATCCACTTAGGACGTTAGAGAAAATAAGAATTTACTTACCGATAATTCTATTTCTCGTAGTCCGTAGTGGATGCTGGGCGCCCATCCCAAGTGCGGATTGTCTGCAATACTTGTACATAGTTATTGTTACAAAAAAATCGGGTTGTTATTTGTTGTGAGCCGTCTGTTCAGAGGCTCCTACGTTTGTCATACTGTTAACTGGGTTCAGATCACAAGTTATACGGTGTGATTGGTGTGGCTGGTATGAGTCTTACCCGGGGTTCAATATCCTTCCTTATTGTGTACGCTCGTCCGGGCACAGTACCTAACTGAGGCTTGGAGGAGGGTCATAGGGGGAGGAGCCAGTACACACCATGTGATCCTAAAAGCTTACTTTTTGTGCCCTGTCTCCTGCGGAGCCGCTATTCCCCATGGTCCTGACGGAGTCCCCAGCATCCACTACGGACTACGAGAAATAGAATTATCGGTAAGTAAATTCTTATTATTCTTTATCAAAATCAAATTACATCTTAGAATATTTTATACGTCAAAACTAAATACATAGAAGTATAAACAAATACTTAACCCCTTCTTACCCAAACATTTCTTGGAATCATTTGTCAAGGTGCAACGGACGATATTGTAATGAAAATTCTGGAACATCGATTAATGCTGCTTTCAGGACCGTCACTACAGTAGGTGTGTGCGGATTGTGCTCCGCACACAGCGCTGCATTTGTCAATTAACAATTATCTAATTACTTTCACTTCTAGCTTCCCCCCTTTTTGTAGCCCAGCATCTCCTCACCCCCTCCCCTTTTGTCGTTAATACCTATACAGCATTCATGGACTTGACTTGATATCTCTTAGTTGTTCAGTCGCACTGTCCTTTATTTCATTTTGGAATGCTTATGTGCTAGGGATTCAAACCCGTTGCCTGTAACATTACAGTCGGACCCTCTATTCATTGATCTATCTGCCCTTGCATAGGAAGCTAGAGAATTCCAAGCTGGAAAGTTTTAACTATTTAAAGCTTACCTTGTAGACGCATCTTTCTTAACATCATCTTTTTCATTTGACTTTGGGCAGAGACAAATGAAGCCTTAAAAGCATTGCAATCACATGAGATACACATTACGAATGGGGTTGAAATGCCGGTGGGTGGGATGCCGACAGTTAGGAAACCGACGTGGCATCCCGCTGTTTAGAATCCCAACAGGGGTCAGGAAGCAAGCAGCACCTCACCCCCTTACTCCCTAACCCCCCCATACTGCAGCCTAACCCTAACCCTCCCCCCTCTCCGCAGCCTAAACCTAACCACCTCTCCCCGCATTACAGCACACTTCATCCAATCACTGTAGGGTTGCTTGTGTTTCTTTGTGCCAAGCATTAACCACCTGTGAGTGGGTGACCTCGCACCGCCAGGCGATCACACATTTGTGCCACTGACTTGTAATAGAGGGTGGTTTCTCGTTCCTGAGTAACCTGAGTCAGCTTACTTCATCACTCATAGGTATACCCTCTCACCGTCAGTAACAATTTATTACTGACTCCACCCACTGCGCAGTGGGCGTGTAATTTGCTGCCACCACCAGGCTCCTACACTGACCCATGGAACCACTTCTCCCAGGCTCCTGCCATCAGCAGGAAAAAAGATGCTTTGGGGGTACTTTGAAAATCTACAAAAAAAATATAAAAAGCAATTATTTAAAAAATAAATAAAAATACTGTCATAGAATTTGAGGTACATAAAACACAAGATAGTTGATTTTAGGTTCATTTAAGACCATTTTAAATCCCCAAATGACATGTTATTATTGCACTAATTAAGCTAACTGGAAACGTCCAATTGCCTAATTAGGCACTGGTCAGGTGTCCAAGGGGTACTGCATGCTGACCCTAAGAATAAAACGACAAGAACAATATGAAGGCGTGGACACCCAGGGAAGTTCAGAGAGCAGAAGGTTCTAAGTCCAAGGGAAAGTGGGATGATCGCCAAAGAGACCAAACTTTATCAAATTTATCTATTTGCATTTCATTTCCATGAGAAGTTCATGAGAGGCAGTCGAGTTCACCAGCCCAATCCAGGCAGCAAGGGAAGGAGCCTGCGGAGATTCCGGCGCCGGCATATGCGATCAATGTCGGGATCACGGAGTCGGTATTCTGAGCAGTGTCGGAATTAAGGCATCGGTACTCCTGACGGGACCCTTGTGGAGCCACCAAACCTCTAGCAACTAGCTAATTTTATAAGAACAGCAACAGCAATCGTATAAATATTATAACTGGGGTTTAGGTATGGAGATGGCTTATCTGGGTGTGGATCATCAAATCCACAGTGTCTAGGTCGACCACTATAGGTCGACAGTCACTAGGTCGACAGGGTTTGAAGGTCGACAGGTCAAAAGGTCGACATTAGATTTTCATGTTTTTTGGTGTCGTTTTCTGCGTACAGTGACCGGGAAGCCGAATTAGTGCACCGTGTTCCCTTGCATGGCGTGCTTCGCTCGCCATGCTTCGGGCAAGGTGACTCGCTCCGCTACCGTTTCGCTCGGCACAGATTATTGTTCCAATCATAGTCCATGTGGATCGTTATGTATAAAAAAGTTCAAAAAAAGAAAAAAGTGAAAAACTCCTGTCGACCTTTTGACCTGTCGACCTAGAAACCTTGTCAACCTTCCAACCCTGTCGACCTAGTGACTGTCGACCTATAGTGGTCGACCTAGACATTGTCGACCTAGACAGTGTCGATCTTCAGACCGGATCCCGCTTATCTTTCCCTCGTTCTTGCCCCCCTACTATTCTGCTGCTGTAGAATTCTTGTGTATGATTGTTTTATTGCCCCGAGAGAAAGGAACCGATAAGAAATATTAGATTGATTGATTTACTTATCCGTTGGGTATTTAATTATTGGGTTGGGTATCCTAGGCGAATACGGAGCCCTGCGGGGGGGGCGGAGGCAGCCAAATGGGGGGAGGCGGTGCTGAAACAGGGGGGCGTGGTGTGGGCGGGATCATGGCAGCTGCATGACATCACATGCAGCCGCCGCGATCAGAAACTTGGCGACGGGCCTCCTGCGGGCACCGGCAGGAGGCAATCACAAATTCTACGATGAAGCAGAAATTACAAGGCAATCACAATTTCTGCTTCATCAAGGGGGGGAGGCGGCGGTTAGCATGCTGGGTGGTCTTGCCCTGCGATGGGCAGACTCTGCTAATTGGCTGAATTTGCAATCCTTACTGAATTAAGCCCTATGTGTGCGCTATATAAATAACTGTTAATACATAAATAAATGATAAAGTCATATTATGAGAGCAATACTAACAGGCGCAGAACAGCATTCGCAGTGACGGAGATTTTCCCGAACACTTTTGCCACCGTTAAAATAACAAGAACTTTCCGTTTAAATATTAAGTGTGAATTTAGGTTTCTGACTGCATGATACTGCTGGGGAGTTTATGAGGAGTGAGTGCTGGGCCGACAGCCTCAAACTTTGCTGAATTACTTAGGGCCGGCGAGGGACTCGGTCAGACGTTTCAAAGCGGCGGCAGCTGCACAGCGTTTTCCTTTTATGTGTCCTTGCAAATTCTCTATTCTCCAGCGCTTGTACAGTTTGATCCACTGGGCAGCGGACTCGTTTCACAGCAACGACTCCAGGCGTCACTAAACATTTTATTATTTCTCTTATTCTGTTGTGTTGGGTGAAAAGTACAAAGTATAAAACGTAAAGTGCCGGATCCAGTGCAGAACTATTCATGGATATACAGTCTGACATCCAGACTCATCCCAATCTCCCCAGTGTCTCCTGGGGTGATACTCACATTATGGAATATATACCCCCCATCTGATACATTCATTTCCATCCCCAGTAATTGCCAATACTCTCAGGAATACTCTGTAGAATTAAGCATCACCTGGGGCTTTGTGGCCTCTCTCTTCTATAATGATAATTAAAGACGTTGGTTCATTACGGAACCGTAAAGTGTTGCAGGTTTTAAAAGGCAGGTATCAAAACTCTAACCCCCTTTATATTACCCCATGAGGTTTCGCTATTGTAAACAAGAATTTCTCAATTACAGCTCAGCAGGACACTTACGGCCGTATAATCAGAGAAAGGAGTTTAAAACCTAGATCTAATTCTTTTTTCTTTTCTTTTTTTATAAAAAAAAATCCCAAAATAATACTTTTCCTGTGTTTCTTGAAAACTCCTTCCCCTTCCTCGTATATGAAGGAATTTCATAGGACTGAAGAAGAACGAAACGCCTTGACATGTGGCAGGCTGCGGTGGCCCCTGACAGCAGCAGCAGTAATAGGGGGAGGGGGTCACTTTTTTAATTGACAGCTAGTTATAACCTATTAGGTGGCTTAGAGCTTTAGGGGAGGGTTTTAGCCGTTTATATGTTAGCGCAGGCAGTCAATCAACCTCCTTCTGGAAATTCCTCCCTCCCTGTAGTTGCATGTTGGCTTCCGCTATTGGAGGGGTATAAAACGGCAGTCAGTAATATGTTCACGTTGCTCCAGTGCCGAAACTAGGCATTTTAGCGCTGTGTGTAAGAAATGGCATTGGCGCCCCCCCATGCAAGATAGGGGCAGTGCGCGCTGCAGGCGCGCAAAAAATATATAGGGGCGTGGCTTCATGGGGAAGGGGCGTGGCCACAAAATAATACCAATTCATACTACGGTGCACAGTAGTCTCCATTATTCAAAGTACTCTGGACTGTAGCACTACTACACCAGGTAGAGCACCTTTTACACATTACAGTAGACAGTCCCTCTTTTTACACATTACAGCAGACAGCGTCCCCTTTTTACACATAACTGCAGACAGCGTCCCCTTTTTACACATTATGGCAGACAACGTTCCCTTTTTACACATTACGGCAGACAGCGTCCCCTTTTTAACACATTACGGCAGACAACGTTCCCTTTTTACACATTACGGCAGACAGCATCCCCTTTTTTACACATTAAGGTAGACAGCATCCCCTTTTTACACATTACGGCAGACAGCGTCCCCTTTTTACACATTAAGGCAGACAGTGTCCCCTTTTTACACATTACGGCAGACAGCGTCCCCTTTTTACACATTATGGCAGACATCGTCCCCCTTTTTACACATTACGGCAGACAGCATCCCATTTTTTACCCATTACGGCAGACTGCGTCCCCCTTTTTACCCATTACGGCAGACAGCGTCCCCTTTTTACACATTACGGCAGACAGCGTCCCCCTTTTTACACATTACGACAGACAGCGTCCCCCTTTTTACACATTACGACAGACAGTGTCCCCCTTTTTACACATTACGGCAGACAGCGTCCCCCCTTTTACACATTATGGCAGGCAGTGACCCCTTTTTTACACATTATGGAAGACAGCGTCCTCCTTTTTACACATTACGGCAGACAGCGTCCCCTTTTTTACACATTACGGCAGACAGCGTCCCCTTTTTTACAAATTACGGCAGATATAGTCCCCTTTTTACACATTACGGCAGACAGCATCCCCTTTTTAACACATTACGGCAGACAGCATCCCCTTATTTACCCACTACGGTAGACAGCGTCCCCTTTTTACACATTAAGGCAGACAGTGTCCCCTTTTTACACATTACGGCAGACAGCATCCCCTTTTTTACACATTATGGCAGACAGAGTCCCCTTTTTACACATTGCGGCAGACATCGTCCCCCTTTTTACACATTACGGCAGACAGCATCCCATTTTTTACCCATTACGGCAGACTGCATCCCCCTTTTTACCCATTACGGCAGACAGCGTCCCCTTTTTACACATTACGACAGACAGCGTCCCCCTTTTTACACATTACGACAGACAGCGTCCCCCTTTTTACACATTACGGCAGACAGCGTCCCCCTTTTTACACATTACGGCAGGCAGCGTCCCCTTTTTTACACATTATGGAAGACAGCGTCCTCCTTTTTACACATTGCGGCAGACAGCGTCCCCTTTTTTACACATTACGGCAGACAGCGTCCCCTTTTTTACAAATTACGACAGACAGCGTCCCCCTTTTTACACATTACGGCAGACAGCGTCCCCCTTTTTACACATTACGGCAGGCAGCGTCCCCTTTTTTACACATTATGGAAGACAGAGTCCCCTTTTTACACATTACGGCAGACAGCGTCCCCTTTTTACACATTACAGCAGACAGCGTCCCCCTTTTTACGCATTACAGCAGACAGCGTCCCCCATTTTGCACATTACGGCAGACAGCGTCCCCTTTTTACACATTACGGCAGACAGCGTCCCCCTTTTTACACATTACGGCAGCCAGTCCCCCTTTTTACACATTACGGCAGACAGCGTCCCCCTTTTTACACATTACGGCCAGAGGCGTAACTAGGGTTTTTGGAGCCCAGGGCAAGATCAATAATGGCGCCCCCCCCCCCCCCCCCAAAAAAAAAAATGTATAAAAATAATAAATTAATAAAATGATAATAATAAAAAAAAAAAAATACAAAAGGAAAGTATGTGCAGACGCCACCGGTGTCACTGCATATAAAGATGTCAGGGTGTGTATGTATGTGTATGTAGGTGCAGTGGTCGAAGTTGAATTTTTGAAGGTGGAATGAAAGAGTGGAGATAGCAATAATGCGCGCGCGCTCCGGAAAAGGGGCGTGGTCACTCAAAAGGGGCGTGTCCTTCAGTGTAGTAGGACCCCTTATACTATCTAGTACTGGTGACCCTTTCACATTATAGCACACGGTATGAGCCGAAATTCACATTATAGCACACAGTATGAGCCGAAATTCACATTGCCCCACACGGCATGAGCCGAAATTCACATTATAGCACACAGTATGAGCCGAAATTCACATTACCCCACATGGTATGAGCCAAAATTCACATTATAGCACACGGTATGAGCCGAAATTCACATTATAGCACACAGTATGAGCCGAAATTCACATTATAGCACACGGTATGAGCCAAAATTCACATTACTCCACATGGTATGAGCAAAAATTCACATTACCCCACATGGTATGAGCCGAAATTCACATTACAGCACACGGTATGAGCCGAAATTCACATTACAGCACACGGAATGAGCCAAAATTCACATTACCCCACATAGTATGAGCCGAAATTCACATTATAGCACACGGTATGAGCCAAAATTCACGTTACAGCACATGATATGAGCCAAAATTCCCATTATAGAGTTAGGGGATCCTACCCCCAGAATTAACATGGCCTGTGGGGCACTATGATGAGGGGAGCCCACCCCCTTAATAGACTAATTGCAGAGTTTAGCAGCGGAAGGGCTGCAGCGGTTTCTCACCCCAAGCTGCGGCGCTTCTGCCACCTCCGACACTCCACATCTTCGGCACCACCCGGGATGCAGAGCACCGCACCGGGTATGCACCCTTTTCAGTGTGGTCTGCTGCGCTCCGAAGGGGTTCTTGTTTCATGCTGCAGGATCCCGATGTGCGCCTTCCTCCCCGCTGTTACTATCACGGTAAGCATTAGTATCGTTTACCGCAGAGGCCATTTTCTGAGGCATATGTGTTAAACCTCAGGAACTGAGATGCCCTTCTCACCATACAGCTGTGTGGCCGAGCCGGGCGGAGGGACAGCCAGCAGCAGCATGCCGGATATCAGCAGCAGAGGGTGCGGGCTGTACATACTTGAGGCAGCTGGATATTCAACAGTGCTGAAAGCCTCCGGAGCCCGCACCCCCGGAGCTGCAGTACACCGGCAGAGGACACCCATCCCCCGAACCCTGCGTAGCCCAAAGCCGGAGATCAGCAGCATGTTGAACGCGGAAGCAGAAGCTGCTTATTGCCGGTCAACATGCTGCTGATCTCCGGCTTTGGGCTCCGCACGTGCATTACAGCCCCTACCCTCGGCTGCTGATATCCGGCATGCTGCCCCTGCTGCTGGCTTTCCACCCGCCCGGCTCGCCCACCCAGCTGGATGGTGAGTGAGAAGGGCATCTCAGTGCCCGTGGTTTAATACATATCTCTCTTCGGTAAATGGCAATTAGTACATCCCACACACACTGATTACACACACACAGACTGGCCACCCCCAAATCCTACACACACCCACTCAGACTACACACACACATTCTCTTACTTTCCTCTCCCCCACACACACACTGGACTGCAAAAATTTACACACACTGACACTGTTCCACACACACACAATTAACACACACGCACACTGTCCCACACACCAGTGGCGTGCGGTAAGGGCAGTGGCGTGCGGTGAGGCACTACAGCCATAATGTCTGCCGAATCCTGCCGATGACCCCTACCGCCACCGAGCCAATGCCCGCCACTGCCTCTGAGCCGATGCCCGCTGCCACCACCAATGGCTTACAAACTCGCCCACCATCAACTGACCCAGCCCTCCGCCACTAATATGCAACTCAGTCCAAAGCCGCCAATGCCCGCTGCATGCCTGCTCATCATACTTGTGATATATTGTACATTTTTATAGAAAAAAATAATAATTTGTGTTTGGGACTGGGAAGGGAGTGGGAGGAGGACATGAATGCAATTTTGTTGTCCAGGGCTTCCATTAACTTAATGGAGAAGGGTCTGAATTGGTTAAAAATGTAAAAAAAAAACTGAGTGAGGTCCCCCCTCCTAAGTATAACCAGCCTCGGGCTCTTTGAGCTGGTCCTGGTTGTTTAAATACTGGGAAAAAATTGGACAGGGGTTCCCCGTGTTTAGACAACCAGCATCGGGCTCTTAGTCCGGTCCTGGTTCCAAAAATACGGGGGACAAAAGATGTAGGGGTCCCCCCGTATTTTTAAAACCAGCACCAGGCTCCACTAGCCAGGGACATAATGCCACAGCCGGGGGACACATTTATGTAGGTCCCTGCGGCCGTGGCATTACCCCCCCAACTAGTCACCACTGGCCAGGGGTTCCCTGGAGGAGTGGGGACCCCTTAAATCAAGGGGTCACCCCCCCTCCAGGCACCCAAGGGCCAGGGGTGAAGCCCGAGGCTGTCCCCCCCATCCGTGGGCTGTGGATGGGAGGCTGATAGCCATGTAAGTAAAAAAAGAATATTGTTTTTTGTTGTGGAACTACAAGGCCCAGAAAGCCTCCCCCGCTTGCTGGTACTTGGAGAACCTCAAGTACCAACATGCAGGGAAATAACGGGCCCGCCCGTACCTGTAGTTCTACAACAGAAAAAATACCCAAATAAAAACACAACTCACACACCGTGACAGTAAAAATTTATTAAAACACACTGACACACTCACACATACTTACCTATATCCCACGCCGGTCACGTCCACTTGTCCAGTAGAATCCAATAGGGGAATCTGTAAAAATGAGAGACAGATTACTTACCTATATCCCACGCTGGTCACGTCCACTTGTCCAGTAGAATTCAATAGGGGTACCTGTAAAAATGAGAGACAGATTACTTACCTACATCCCACGCTGGTCACGTCCACTTGTCAGTAGAATCCAGTAGGGGAATGTGTAAAAATGAGAGACAGATTACTTACCTACATCCCACGCTGGTCACGTCCACTTGTCCAGTAGAATTTAATAGGGGTACCTGTGAAAATGAGAGAGAGATTACTTACCTACATCCCACGCCGATCACGTCCACTTGTCCAGTAGAATTTAATAGGGGTACCTGTAAAAATGAGAGACAGATTACTTACCTACATCCCACGCCGATCACGTCCACTTGTCCAGTAGAATTTAATAGGGGTACCTGTAAAAATGAGAGACAGATTACTTACCTACATCCCACGCTGATCACGTCCACTTGTCCAGTAGAATTTAATAGGGGTACCTGTAAAAATGAGAGACAGATTACTTACCTACATCCCACGCCGATCACGTCCACTTGTCCAGTAGAATTTAATAGGGGTACCTGTAAAAATGAGAGACAGATTACTTACCTACATCCCACGCCGGTCACGTCCACTTGTCCAGTAGAATCCAATAGGGGAATCTGTAAAAATGAGAGACAGATTACTTACCTACATCCCACGCCGGTCACGTCCACTTGTCCAGTAGAATCCAGTAGGGGAATCTGTAAAAATGAAAATGATACTTACAAACTTCAATCCACAGGAGGAGAGAGAGAGAGAGAGAGAGAGAGAGAGAGGGGGGGAGGAGGAGGAGGGGGGGGGGGGAGAGAGAGACTAACCTGCTGCTGCTGCTGGGGAGACCGGCACACACTGCAGGGCCACGACGGGAGGACGGAGCCAGCGGAGGAGGGGGAGAGCCGCACACCGCCGCTCCTGTCAGCGGCAGCGGAGGAGGACGGGGCGCACACTACAGACGCCAATAACCGCCGGGACAATTAACACACACACACACACAATTAACACACACGCACACTGTCACACACACACACAATTAACACACACGCACGCACACTGTCCCACACACACAAATAACACACACACACAATTAACACACTCACACTGTCCCACACACACACACACAATTAACACACCCACACAATTAACACACATTCACACTGTCCACACACACACACACACACACACACACACACACACACACACACACACAATTAACACACTCACACTGTCCCACACACACAATTAACACACACTCACACTGTCCCACACACACAATTAACACACATTCACACTGTCCCACACACACACAATTAACACACATTCACACTGTCCCACACACACACACACAATTAACACACTCACACTGTCACACACTCACACAATTAACACACACAATTTACACACACACACTGTCCCGCACCACCCTCCCCCGACAGAAAAAATATATAAACATAACTGTAAAGCCCGCTCACCTGTTAAGGCCGCGCGCGCGCACCTCCGAGGTCGCGGTTGCGCGCACCTCCGAGGTCGCGCGCGATCGCGTACAGTACACTGTGCAGGGAGGAGGGGGGGGGGGATGAGGGGAGGCTCCTGGCTGCCGCTGCCTGTCCAGTGTGACAGGCACAGCAGCCGGGGAGACAGGGAGAGCGCCGCAGGTAGCGCCGGCGGAATCCCTGTCGCATGGGGTGAGCAGGCCGTGCCGGTGGCGCCCCCTCTGTTGGGGCTTCCACGGTGCCCAGGGCACGTGCCCTGCTCGCCCCGTGCTAGATACGCCTCTGCCCACACACACACAATTAACCCACACTCAAACTGTCCCACACACACACACACACACAATTAACACACTCACACTGTCCCACACACACAATTAACCCACACTCAAACTGTCCCACACACACACACACACACAATTAACACACTCACACTGTCCCACACACACAATTAACAAACACGCACTGTCCCACACACACACAATTAACACACTCACACTGTCCCACACACACACACACACTGTCCAACACACATGCACACTGTCCAACACACACACACACACACACACTCAATTAACACACACACACACACACACACACACACTGTCCCACAAGAACAATGTCCCACATACACACACTTGACACACACACACAATGTCCCGCACCCCCTACCCTCCCCTGTCCCGACACTGCAAGAAAGTATAAAGTTTACCCCGGCCCGCTCACCTGAGGCTGCACTGTTCAGGGGCCGCGCACCCCCCCCCCCCCCCGAGGTCGCGCACGCGCATGCGCGCACCTCCGCGGTCGCGGTCGCGCACGCGCATGCGCGTACTTTGCAGGGGGGGAGTAGGGGGAGGCTCCTGGCTGCCGCTGCCTGTCTATTGTGACAGGCACAGCAGCCGGGGAGACAGGGAAAGCGCCGCGGGTAGCGTCGGCGGAATCCCTGACGCATGGGGCGAGTGGGCCGTGCTGGTGCCGGTGGCGCCCCCCTCTGTTGGGGCTGCCATGGCGCCCAGGGCACGTGCCCTGCTCGCCCCGTGCTAGATACGCCTCTGATTACGGCAGCCAGTCCCCCTTTTTACACATTGCGGCAGACAGCGTCCCCCTTTTTACACATTATGGCAGCCAGTCCCCCTTTTTACACATTGCGGCAGATAGCATCCCCCTTTTTACACATTGCGGCAGACAGGATAGAGAAATAGAGAGAGAAAGAGAGAGAGAGAAAGAAAAAGAGAGAGAGACAGAGAGATATACTTACCATCTCTCCCCGCTGGCAGTCAGGCTCCTCGTGCTGGCAGCTCCGGATGCAGGGGAGAAGGAGGAGGAGGGAGGGGGACTGGAGCCGCAGCAGCGCTATGTAATTGGTAGTAGCGCCGCTGCAACTGTCCCCTCTCCTTCCGTATTGGCTGCCCGGCGCTGCTGTGAATGCTGGGATGAAGGAACCTCATCCCAGCATTCATAGCAGCGCCGGGCAGCCAATACGGAAGGAGAGGGGACTGCTGCAGCGGCGCTACTACTAATTACATAGCGCTGCTGCGGCTCCAGTCCCCCTCCCTCCTCCTCCGCTGTCTCCGCCGCTGCTCTCTCCTCAACAGCGCGGCGCACACAGCAGAGGCGGCATGTAATGACTCATTACATGCCTCTGGTTGTTGCGCCCTCAGGGCAACTGCGCTGTGTGCCAGGTACACCTGGCACACACGTAGTTACGGCCCTGCCTCGCTCTAATAGGTCTCGAAAACACTCCCTTCTAATACTCTAAGGTTGATTCTGTACCCTACTGGAGTCAGTAGCACCATCTGTCTGGGTGGCCTGACGTGGGTATGGGTCATAGGGTCGACATGCATTAGGTCGACAGTCATTAGGTTGACCACTATTGGTCGACAGTGACTAGGTCGACAACTGAAATAGATCAACGCAGTCATTAGGTTGACGTGAACAAGGTCGACGTGGAAAAAGGTCGACATGAGATTTTTTTACTTTCTTGGGTGTCGTTTTCATCATAAAGTGACGGGGAACCCCAATTAGTGCACCGTGTCCCCTCGCATGGCTCGCTTTGCTCGCCATGCTTCGGGCAAGGTCACTGTTCCCAGTTGTAGTCCACGTGGATCGTAAAGTACAAAAAAGTTCAAAAAATGGGAAAAAATTGTGAAAAAGTAATGTCGACCTTTTCTCTAACGTCCTAAGTGGATGCTGGGGACTCCGTAAGGACCATGGGGAATAGCGGCTCCGCAGGAGACTGGGCACATCTAAAGAAAGCTTTAGGACTATCTGGTGTGCACTGGCTCCTCCCCCTATGACCCTCCTCCAAGCCTCAGTTAGATCTCTGTGCCCGAACGAGAAGGGTGCACACTAGGGGCTCTCCTGAGCTTCTTAGTGAAAGTTTTAGTTTAGGTTTTTTATTTTCAGTGAGACCTGCTGGCAACAGGCTCACTGCATCGAGGGACTAAGGGGAGAAGAAGCGAACTCACCTGCGTGCAGAGTGGATTGGGCTTCTTAGGCTACTGGACATTAGCTCCAGAGGGACGATCACAGGCCCAGCCATGGATGGGTCCCAGAGCCGCGCCGCCGGCCCCCTTACAGAGCCAGAAGACAGAAGAGGTCCGGAAAATCGGCGGCAGAAGACATCCTGTCTTCACCAAGGTAGCGCACAGCACTGCAGCTGTGCGCCATTGCTCCTCAGCACACTTCACACTTCGGTCACTGAGGGTGCAGGGCGCTAGGGGGGGGCGCCCTGAGCAGCAATAAAAACACCTTGGCTGGCGAAAATACATCACATATAGCCCCCAGGGCTATATGGATGAATTTTAACCCCTGCCAGAATCCATAAAAAAGCAGGAGAAAAGTCCGCGAAAAAGGGGCGGAGCCTATCTCCTCAGCACACTGGCGCCATTTTCCCTCACAGCTCCGTTGGAGGGAAGCTCCCTGGCTCTCCCCTGCAGTCACTACACTACAGAAAGGGTTAAAAAAGAGAGGGGGGCACTAATTAGGCGCAGTATTAACAATACAGCAGCTATAAGGGGAAAAACACTTATATAAGGTTATCCCTGTATATATATATAGCGCTTTGGTGTGTGCTGGCATACTCTCCCTCTGTCTCCCCAAAGGGCTAGTGGGGTCCTGTCCTCTATCAGAGCATTCCCTGTGTGTGTGCTGTATGTCGGTACGTTTGTGTCGACATGTATGAGGAGAAAAATGATGTGGAGACGGAGCAGATTGCCTGTAATAGTGATGTCACCCCCTAGGGGGTCGACACCTGAGTGGATGAACTGTTGGAAGGAATTACGTGACAGTGTCAGCTCTGTATAAAAGACAGTGGTTGACATGAGACAGCCGGCTACTCAGCTTGTGCCTGTCCAGACGTCTCATAGGCCGTCAGGGGCTCTAAAGCGCCCGTTACCTCAGATGGCAGATATAGACGCCGACACGGATACTGACTCCAGTGTCGACAGTGAAGAGACAAATGTGACTTCCAGTAGGGCCACACGTTACATGATTGAGGCAATGAAAAATATTTTACACATTTCTGATAATACGAGTACCACCAAAAAGGGGTATTATGTTCGGTGAGTAAAAACTACCTGTAGTTTTCCTGAATCTGAGAAATTAAATGAGGTGTGTGATGATGCGTGGTTTTCCCCCGATAACAACTGATAATTTCTAAAATGTTATTGGCATTATATCCTTTCCCGCCAGAGGTTAGGGTGCGTTGGGAAACACCCCCTAGGGTGGATAAAGCGCTCACACGCTTGTAAGGGCTCTACCCTCTCCTGAGATGGCCGCCCTTAAGGATCCTGCTGATAGAAAGCAGGAGGGTATCCTAAAATAAGAATTTACTTACCGATAATTCTATTTCTCGGAGTCCGTAGTGGATGCTGGGGTTCCTGAAAGGACCATGGGGAATAGCGGCTCCGCAGGAGACAGGGCACAAAAAGTAAAGCTTTAGGATCAGGTGGTGTGCACTGGCTCCTCCCCCTATGACCCTCCTCCAAGCCAGTTAGGTACTGTGCCCGGACGAGCGTACACAATAAGGGAGGAATTTTGAATCCCGGGTAAGACTCATACCAGCCACACCAATCACACCGTACAACTTGTGATCTAAACCCAGTTAACAGTATGATAACAGCGGAGCCTCTGAAAAGATGGCTCACAACAATAATAACCCGATTTTTGTAACTATGTACAAGTATTGCAGATAATCCGCACTTGGGATGGGCGCCCAGCATCCACTACGGACTCCGAGAAATAGAATTATCGGTAAGTAAATTCTTATTTTCTCTATCGTCCTAGTGGATGCTGGGGTTCCTGAAAGGACCATGGGGATTATACCAAAGCTCCCAAACGGGCGGGAGAGTGCGGATGACTCTGCAGCACCGAATGAGAGAACTCCAGGTCCTCTTTTGCCAGGATATCAAATTTGTAGAATTTTACAAACGTGTTCTCCCCTGACCACGTAGCTGCTCGGCAGAGTTGTAATGCCGAGACCTCTCGGGCAGCCGCCCAAGATGAGCCCACCTTCCTTGTGGAATGGGCCTTAACCGATTTAGACTGTGGCAGGCCTGCCTCAGAATGTGCAAGTTGAATTGTGTTACAAATCCAACGAGCAATCGACTGCTTAGAAGCAGGCGCACCCAACTTGTTGGGTGCATACAGTATAAACAGCGAGTCAGATTTTCTGACTCCAGCTGTCCTGGAATATATTTTCAGGGCCCTGACAACTTCTAGCAACTTGGAGTCCTCCAAGTCCCTAGTAGGTGCAAGGCACCACAATAAGCTGGTTCAGGTGAAACACTGACACCACCTTAGGGAGAGAACTGGGGACGAGTCCGCAGCTCTGCCCTGTCCGAATGGACAAACAGATATGGGCTTTTTTGAGAAAAAACCACCAATTTGACACTCGCCTGGTCCAGGCCAGGGCCAAGAGCATGGTCACTTTTTTGTGAGATGCTGCAAATCCACATATTTGACTGGTTTTAAACCAATGTGATTTGAGAAATCCCAGAACTACGTTGAGATCCCACAGTGCCACTGGAGGCACAAAAAAGGGGTTTGTATATGCAATACTCCCTTGACAAACTTCTGGACTTCAGGAACTGAAGCCAATTCTTTCTGGAAGAAAATTTACAGGGCCGAATTTGAACCTTAATGGACCCCAATTTGAGGCCCATAGACACTCCTGTTTGCAGGAAATGCAGGAAACGACCGAGTTGAAATTTCTTTGTGGGGCCTTCCTGGCCTCACACCACGCAACAAATTTTCGCCACACGTGGTGATAATGTTGTGCGGTCACCTCCTTTCTGGCTTTGACCAGGGTAGGAATGACCTCTTCCGGAATGCCTTTTTTCCCTTAGGATCCGGCTTTCCATCGCCATGCCGACAAACGCAGCTGCGGTAAGTCTTGGAACAGACATGGTACTTGCTGAAGCAAGTCCCTTCTTAGCGGCAGAGGCCATAAGACCTCTGTAAGCATCTCTTGAAGTTCCGGGTACCAAGTCCTTCTTGGCCAATCCGGAGCCATGAGTATAGTTCTTACTCCTCTACGTCTTATAATTCTCAGCACCTTAGGTATGAGAAGCAGAGGAGGGAACACATACACCGACTGGTACACCCACGGTGTTACCAGAACGTCCACATCTATTGCCTGAGGGTCCCTTGACCTGGCGCAATACCTGTCCCGTTTTTTGTTCAGACGGGACGCCATCATGTCCACCTTTGGTATTTCCCAACGGTTTACAATCATGTGGAAAAAACTTCTCAATGAAGTTTCCACTCTCCCGGGTGGAGGTCGTGCTGAGGAAGTCTGCTTCCCAGTTTCCATTCCCGGGATGAAAAACTGCTGACAGTGTTATCACATGATTTTCCGCCCAGCGAAAAGTCCTTGCAGTTTCTGCCATTGCCCTCCTGCTTCTTGTGTCGCCCTGTCTGTTTACGTGGGCGACTGCCGTGATGTTTTTCCCACTGGATCAATACCGGCTGACCTTGAAGCAGAGGTCTTGCTAAGCTTAGAGCATTATAAATTTACCCTTAGCTCCAGTATATTTATGTGGAGAAAAGTCTCCATACTTGATCACACTCCCTGGAAATTTTTCCCTTGTGTGACTGCTCCCCAGCCTCTCAGGCTGGGCTCCGTGGTTACCAGCATCCAATCCTGAATGCCGAATCTGCGGCCCTCTAGAAAATGAGCACTCTATAACCACCACAGGAGAGACACCCTTGTCCTTGGATATTGGGTTATGCGCTGATGCATCTGAAGATGCGATCCGGACCATTTGTCCAGCAGATCCCACTGAAAAGTTCTTACGTGAAATCTGCCGAATGGAATTGCTTCGTAGGAAGCCACCATTTTTACCAGGACCCTTGTGCAATGATGCACTGTTTTTAGGAGGTTCCTGACTTGCTCGGATAACTCCCTGGCTTTCTCTTCCGGGAGAAACACCTTTTTCTGGACTGTGTCCAGAATCATCCCTAGGCACAGCAGACGTGTCGTCGGGATCAGCTGCGATTTTGGAATATTTAGAATCCACCCGTGCTGATTGTAGCAGTATCCGAGATAGTGCTACTCCGACCTCCAACTGTTCCCTGGACTATGCCCCTATCAGGAGATCGTCCAAGTAAGGGATAATTAAGACGCCTTTTCTTCGAAGAAGAATCATCAATTCGGCCATTACCTTGGTAAAGACCCCGGGGTGCCGTGGACAATCCAAACGGCAGCGTCTGAAACTGATAGTGACAGTTCTGCACCACGAACCTGAGGTACCCTTAGTGAGAAGGGCAAATTTGGGACATAGAGGTAAGCATCCCTGATGTCCCGGGACACTATATAGTCCCCTTCTTCCTGGTTCGTTATCACTGCTCTGAGTGACTTCATCTTAATTTGAACCTTTGTAAGTGTTCAAAAAAAAATTTTTTTTTTTTTTTTTTTTAGAATAAGTCTCACCTAGCCTTCTGGCTTCAGTACCACAATATAGTGTGGAATAATACCCCTTTTCTGTAGTAGGAGGGGTAATTTAATTGTCACCTGCTGGGAACACAGCTTGTGAATTTTTTCCCATACTACCTCCTTGTCGGAGGGAGACTTGGTAAAGCAGACTTCAGGAGCCTGCGAAGGGGAAACGTCTCGACATTCCCATCTGTACCCCCGGGATACTACTTGTAGGATCCAGGGGTCCTGTACGGTCTCAGCGCCATGCTGAGAACTTGTCAGACGCGGTGGAACGCTTCTGTTCCTGGGAATAGGCTGCCTGTTGCAGTCTTCTTCCCTTTCCTCTATCCCTGGGCAGATATGATCTTATAGGGACGAGAGGACTGAGGCTGAAAAGACGGTGTCTTTTTCTGCAGAGATGTGACTTAGGGTAAAAAACGGTGGATTTTCCAGCAGTTGCCGTGACCACCAGGTCCGATGGACCGACCCCAAACAAGTCCTCTTCCTTTATACGGCCATACTGTGCCGTTTGGAATCTGCATCACCTGACCACTGTCGTGTCCATAACATCTTCTGGCAGTTATGGACATCGCGTTTATTCATGATGCCAGAGTGCAAATATCCCTCTGTGCATCTCGCATATATAGAAATGCTCTATAGTCAATAAAATACTGTCCCTGTCAAGGGTATCAATATTTTTAGTCAGGGAATCCGACCAAGCCACCCTAGCTCTGCACATCCAGGCTGAGGCGATCGCTGGCCGCAGTATAACACCAGTATGTGTGTATATACTTTTTATTATATTTTCCAGCCTTGTCAGCTGGTCCTTGAGGACGGCCCTATCTATAGACGGTACCGCCACTTGTTTTGATAAGCGTGTGAGCGCCTTATCCACCTTAAGGGGTGTTTCCCAACGCGCCCTAACTTCTGGCGGGAAAGGGTATACCGCCCATAATTTTCTATCGGGGGGAACCCACGCATCATCACACACTTTATTTAATTTATCTGATTCAGGAAAAACTATGGTAGTTTTTTCACATCCCACATAATACCCTCTTTTGTGGTACTTGTAGTATCAGAAATACGTAACACCTCCTTCATTGCCTTTAACGTGTGGCCCTAATAAGGAATACGTTTGTTTATTCACCGTCGACACTGGATTCAGTGTCCCTGTCTGTGTCTGTGTCGACCGACTAAAGTAAACGGGCGTTTTAAAACCCTTGACGGTGTTTTTGAGACGTCTGGACCGTACTAATTTTTTGTCGGCCGTCTCATGTCGTCAACCGACCTTGCAGCGTGTTGACATTATCACGTAATTTCCTAAATAAGCCATCCATTCCGGTGTCGACTCCCTAGAGAGTGACATCACCATTACAGGCAATTGCTCCGCCTCCTCACCAACATCGTCCTCCTACCTGTCGACACACACGTACCGACACACAGCACACACACAGGGAATGCTCTGATAGAGGACAGGACCCACTAGCCCTTTGGAGAGACAGAGGGAGAGTTTGCCAGCACACACCAAAAACGCTATAATTATATAGGGACAACCTTATATAAGTGTTTTCCCTTATAGCATCTTAATATATATATAAGCATATCGCCAAATTAGTGCCCCCCCTCTCTGTTTTAACCCTGTTTCTGTAGTGCAGTGCAGGGGAGAGCCTGGGAGCCTTCCCTCCAGCCTTTCTGTGAGGGAAAATGGCGCTGTGTGCTGAGGAGATAGGCCCCGCCCCTTTTTCGGCGGCCTCGTCTCCCGCTCTTAACGGATTCTGGCAGGGGTTAAATATCTCCATATAGCCTCCGGAGGCTATATGTGAGGTATTTTTAGCCAAAATAGGTAATCATTTGCCTCCCAGGGCGCCCCCCTCCCAGCGCCCTGCACCCTCAGTGACTGCCGTGTGAAGTGTGCTGAGAGGAAAATGGCGCACAGCTGCAGTGCTGTGCGCTACCTTTAGAAGACTGAGGAGTCTTCTGCCGCCGATTCTGGACCTCTTCTTACTTCAGCATCTGCAAGGGGGCCGGCGGCAAGGCTCCGGTGACCATCCAGGCTGTACCTGTGATCGTCCCTCTGGAGCTGATGTCCAGTAGCCAAGAAGCCAATCCATCCTGCACGCAGGTGAGTTCACTTCTTCTCCCCTAAGTCCCTCGTTGCAGTGATCCTGTTGCCAGCAGGACTCACTGTAAAATAAAAAACCTAAGCTAAACTTTCCTAAGCAGCTCTTTAGGAGAGCCACCTAGATTGCACCCTTCTCGGCCGGGCACAAAATCTAACTGGCTTGGAGGAGGGTCATAGGGGGAGGAGCCAGTGCACACCACCTGATCCTAAAGCTTTACTTTTTGTGCCCTGTCTCCTGCGGAGCCGCTATTCCCCATGGTCCTTTCAGGAACCCCAGCATCCACTAGGACGATAGAGAAAATGTATTTACACACATACTGGTGTTATACTGCGACCAGCAATCGCCTCAGCCTGGATGTGCAGTGCTGGGTTGGCGTGGTCGGATTCCCTGACTGAAAATATTGATACCCTAGATAGGGACAGTATATTTTTGCCTATAGAGCATTTAAAAGATGCATTTCTATATATGCGTGATGCACAGCGGAATATTTGCCGACTGGCATCAAGTCTAAGTGCGTTGTCCATTTCTACCAGTAGAGGGTTATGGACACGTCAGTGGTCAGGTGATGCATATTCCAAACGGCATTTGGAAGTATTGCCTTAATAAGGGGAGGAGTTATTTGGGGTCGGTCTTTCAGACCTGGTGGCCACGGCAACAGCTGGGAAATCCACGTTTGTACCCCAGGTCGCCTCTCAACATGAGAAGACGCCGTATTATCAGGCGCAGTCTTTTCGTGGACAAGCGGGCAAAATGTTCCTAATTTCTGCCCCGTGACAGAGGGAGAGGAAAAAGGCTGCAGAAATCAGCCAGTTCCCAGGAACAGAAACCCTCTCCCGCCTCTGCCAAGCCCTCAGTATGACGCTGGGGCTTTACAAGCAGAATCAGGCACGGTGGGGGGCCCGTCTCAATGAATTTCAGCGCGCAGTGGGCTCACTCGCAAGTAGACCCCTGGATCCTTCAGGTGATATCTCAGGGGTACAAATTAGAATTCGAGACGTCTCCCCCTCGCCGTTTTCCTAAAGTCGGCTTTACCGATGTCTCCTTCTGACAGGGAGACAGTTTTGGAAGCCATTCACAAGCTGTATTCCCAGCAGGTGATAATCAAGGTACCCCTCCTGCAACAGGGAACGGGGTATTATTCCACACTGTTGTGGTACCGAAGCCGGACGGCTCGGTGAGACCGATTCTAAATCTAAAATCTTTGAACACTTACATACAGAGGTTCAAATTCAAGATTGAGTCACTCAGAGGAGTGATTGCGAACCTGGAAGAAGGGGACTACATGATGTCTCGGGACATCAAGGATGCTCACCTTCATGTCAAAATTTACCCTTCTCACCAAGGGTACCTCAGGTTTATGGTACAGAACTGTCACTATCAGTTCAGACGCTGCCGTATGGATGGTCCACGGCACCCCGGGTCTTTACCAAGGTAATGGCCGAAATGATGATATTCCTTCGAAGGAAGGGAATTTTAGTTATCCCTTACTTGGACGATTCCCTGATAAGGGTAAGATCCAGGGAACAGTTGGAGGTCGGTGTAGCACTATCTCAGGTTGTGTTGCGGCAGCACGATTGGATTCTCAATATTCCAAAATCGCAGCTGGTTCCGACGACTTGTCTTCGGTTCCTAGGGATGATCCTGGACATAGTCCAGAAAAAGGTGTTTCTCCCGGAGGGGAAAGACAGGGAGTTATCTGAGCTAGTCAGGAACCTCCTAAAACCGAGCCAAGTCTCAGTGCATCAATGCACAAGGGTTCTGGGTAAAATGGTGGCTTCCTACGAAGCAATCCCATTCGGCAGATTCCACGCAAGAACTTTCCAGTGGGACCTGCTGGACAAATGGTCCGGATCGCATCTTCAGATGCATCAGCGGATAACCCTGTCACCAAGGACAAGGGTGTCCCTCCTGTGGTGGTTGCAGAGTGCTCATCTTCTAGAGGGCCGCAGATTCGGCATTCAGGACTGGGTCCTGGTGACCACGGATGCCAGCCTGCGAGGCTGGGGAGCAGTCACACAGGGAAGGAATATCCAGGGCTTATGGTCAAGCCTGGAGACATCACTTCACATAAATATCCTGAAGCTAAGGGCCATTTACAATGCTCTAAGCTTAGCAAGACCTCTGCTTCAAGGTCAGCCGGTGTTGATCCAGTCGGACAACATCACGGCAGTCACCCACGTAAACAGACAGGGTGGCACAAGAAGCAGGAGGGCAATGGCAGAAGCTGCAAGGATTCTTCGCTGGGCGGAAAATCATGTGATAGCACTGTCAGCAGTATTCATTCCGGGAGTGGACAACTGGGAAGCAGACTTCCTCAGCACGACCTCCACCCGGGAGAGTGGGGACTTCACCCAGAAGTCTTCCACATGATTATAAACCGTTGGGAAAAACTCGACAGGTATTGCGCCAGGTCAAGGGACCCTCAGGCAATAGCTGTAGACGCTCTGGTAACACCGTGGGTGTACCAGTCAGTGTATGTGTTCCCTCCTCTGCCTCTCATACCCAAGGTACTGAGATTGATAAGATGGAGAGGAGTAAGCACTATATTCGTGGCTCCGGATTGGCCAAGAAGGACTTGGTAACCGGAACTTCAAGAGATGCTCACGGAGGATCCGTGGCCTCTACCTCTAAGAAGGGACCTGCTCCAACAAGGACCCTGTCTGTTCCAAGACTTACCGCGGCTGCGTTTGACGGCATGGCGGTTGAACGCCGGATCCTGAAGGAAAAAAGGCATTCCGGATGAAGTCATCCCTATCCTGATCAAAGCCAGGAAGGATGTAACCGCAAAACATTATCACCGCATTTGGCGAAAATATGTTGCGTGGTGCGAGGCCAGTAAGGCCCCGACGGAGGAAATTCAACTGGGTCGATTCCTACATTTTCTGCAAACAGGAGTGTCTATGGGCCTGAAATTGGGGTCCATTAAGGTTCAAATTTCGGCCCTGTCAATTTTCTTCCAAAAAGAACTAGCTTCAGTCCCTGAAGTTCAGACGTTTGTAAAAGGGGTACTGCATATACAGCCTCCTTTTGTGCCTCCAGTGGCACTTTGGGATCTCAATGTAGTTTTTTGGGTTCCAAAAGTCACATTGGTTTGAAACACTTAAATCTGTGGAGTTAAAATATCTCACATGGAAAGTGGTCATGCTGTTGGCCCTGGCCTGGGCCAGGCGCGTGTCAGAATTGGCGGCTTTATCCTGTAAAAGCCCTTATCTGATTTTCCATTCGGACAGGGCGGAATTGAGGACTCGTCCTCAGTTTCTCCCTAAGGTGGTTTCAGCGTTTCACCTGAACCAACCTATTGTGGTGCCTGCGGCTACTAGGGACTTGGAGGACTCCAAGTTGCTAGACGTTGTCAGGGCCCTGAAAATATATGTTTCCAGGACGGCTGGAGTCAGAAAATCTGACTCGCTGTTTATCCTGTATGCACCCAACAAGCTGGGTGCTCCTGCTTCTAAGCAGACTATTGCTCGTTGGATTTGTAGTACAATTCAGCTTGCACATTCTGTGGCAGGCCTGCCACAGCCAAAAATCTGTAAATGCCCACTCCACAAGGAAGGTGGGCTCATCTTGGGCGGCTGCCCGAGGGGTCTCGGCTTTACAACTTTGCCGAGCAGCTACTTGGTCAGGAGCAAATACGTTTGTAAAATTCTACAAAATTGATACCCTGGCTGAGGAGGACCTGGAGTTCTCTCAATTGGTGCTGCAGAGTCATCCGCACTCTCCCGCCCGTTTGGGAGCTTTGGTATAATCCCCATGGTCCTTACGGAGTCCCCAGCATCCACTTAGGACGTTAGAGAAAATAAGAATTTACTTACCGATAATTCTATTTCTCGTAGTCCGTAGTGGATGCTGGGCGCCCATCCCAAGTGCGGATTGTCTGCAATACTGGTACATAGTTATTGTTACCAAAAAATCGGGTTATTGCTGTAGTGAGCCATCTTTTCTAGAGGCTCCTCTGTTATCATGCTGTTAACTGGGTTCAGATCACAAGTTGTACAGTGTGATTGGTGTGGCTGGTATGAGTCTTACCCGGGATTCAAAATCCTTCCTTATTGTGTACGCTCGTCCGGGCACAGTATCCTAACTGAGGCTTGGAGGAGGGTCATAGGGGGAGGAGCCAGTGCACACCAGATAGTCCTAAAGCTTTCTTTAGATGTGCCCAGTCTCCTGCGGAGCCGCTATTCCCCATGGTCCTTACGGAGTCCCCAGCATCCACTACGGACTACGAGAAATAGAATTATCTGTAAGTAAATTCTTATTTTTCCATGTCGACCTAGTGACCATGTAGACCTAGTGATCATGTCGACCTAATGCATGTCGACAAATAGTGGTCGACCTAATGACTGTCGATCGTATCCCCCTGACATAATGGTCATTGGGAGGGAGTTGGATATTTAGGAAAAGATGATGTCAAAATGGCTGGCAGAAGACCTCCATCTGATTTGGCTGAGCAGAAAGTCCCAATCTGATTGGGCTGGCAGAAGGTCCCAATCTGATTGGGCTGGCAGAAGGTAGTAATGCTATGTAATACTGCAATTTGTGGCATGGTACACATGGGATGCTGTGAGGCAGGTTGAGGGAAGGTACCAGGACGATGCGATTCACCGCAAAACTCGTTATCAACTTCATGGAGGGCTCCCTTCACTGGGGAAAAGGCCAAGATCCTCACAGATATTTTGGGGGAGTATTGAAGTATAAACTAGGAAGCCAAGATATGGCTGGTAGAGTATATGAAAATAATAGATTGTGCATCTGTACTATGCATACTGAATGGACAGAGCAATAAGATGGATGCATTAACTTAATTTCACCACAAATTTCCACCATCATTGTGATAGTGTAGGAGGAGCCTCATAGCACCACAATGTGCTGTTAGAGGAACCTGCTCCTTCCACTTTATCACTCTACCTTCCTGCTTCCCTCCGTTCCCCACCTTATATCATGCTACTGTGACTCATGGATACCGCTATGCACCTTCTTCCACTATTCCACAACAGCCTGATTACCCCTTAAGATCAGCACATCACTGTCCTGAAGTTCTCTGTGCTGCTTTGACAGTTTTTATCATATTGTCTGCAGTTTTTACCTGCCCCACACACTTTATTATAACAGAGTATACCAGGACAAACGTATCCCTTATGGAAATGTCCACTAGATATTTTTTTTAAGAGGGCACGCCAGTTAAAACTTCTTTCAGCTTGTTAATTATTAATTCATACTCAGAAATAACCAATTGGGGCAGGAGAGGTACTTTGCCACCTGTAAGCTACACACAGGGTCCTGGGGGTGGATGGGAAGTGTGGATGGACCGGGTTCCCATCCATTTGGCCCAGACCAGGTCTTATAGGCTTCTTAGCCCAAGAAGCTGCTTCATCAGCCAGCACCTGGGTGCTGGGTTTAAAGCAGAGTCTCTCCCATGAGTCAGGGCTCCTGAAGGCAGTTACTCTCCAGGTGATAGGCCTGCTAGGGACAGTGGGATCCGGGGGGCTGGGCCACTAGTGTCAGGATGCCGGGACCTGAAGGGTTCCTCATTAAGTAAGAGGGAGTGAGGCAGGGCCTAACCTCCCTGGTAGTTTATACTAAAGACAGTGATCTTTTTTTATGTATATCTTTGTTTTGAGCTACCTGAATAAAAGGTATTTGTTGTTTTCTCTGACGTCCTAGTGGATGCTGGGGACTCCGTAAGGACCATGGGGAATAGCGGCTCCGCAGGAGACTGGGCACAAAAGTAAAGCTTTAGAACTACCTGGTGTGCACTGGCTCCTCCCCCTATGACCCTCCTCCAAGCCTCAGTTAGATTTTTGTGCCCGAACGAGAAGGGTGCACACTAGGTGGCTCTCCTGAGCTGCTTAGTGAAAAGTTTAGTTTTAGGTTTTTTATGTTCAGTGAGACCTGCTGGCAACAGGCTCACTGCATCGAGGGACTAAGGGGAGAAGAAGCGAACTCACCTGCGTGCAGAGTGGATTGGGCTTCTTAGGCTACTGGACATTAGCTCCAGAGGGACCGATCACAGGCCCAGCCATGGATAGGTCCCAGAGCCGCGCCACCGGCCCCCTTACAGAGCCAGAAGACAGAAGAGGTCCGGAAAATCGGCGGCAGAAGACGTCCTGTCTTCAACAAGGTAGCGCACAGCACTGCAGCTGTGCGCCATTGCTCTCAGCACACTTCACACTCCGGTCACTGAAGGTGCAGGGCGCTGGGGGGGGGGCGCCCTGAGACGCAATAAAAACACCTTGGATGGCAAAAAAATGCATCACATATAGCTCCTGGGCTATATGGATGAATTTAACCCCTGCCAGAATACACAGAAAAACCGGAGATAAGGCCGCCGAGAAGGGGGCGGAGCCTATCTCCTCAGCACACTGGCGCCATTTTCCCTCACAGCTCCGTTGGAGGGAAGCTCCCTGGCTCTCCCCTGCAGTCACTACACTACAGAAAGGGTTAAAAAAGAGAGGGGGGCACTAATTATGCGCAGTATTAAAAATACAGCAGCTATAAGGGGAAAAACACTTATATAAGGTTATCCCTGTATATATATAGCGCTCTGGTGTGTGCTGGCAAACTCTCCCTCTGTCTCCCCAAAGGGCTAGTGGGGTCCTGTCCTCTATCAGAGCATTCCCTGTGTGTGTGCTGTGTGTCGGTACGTTTGTGTCGACATGTATGAGGAGAAAAATGATGTGGAGACGGAGCAGATTGCCTGTAATAGTGATGTCACCCCCTAGGGGGTCGACACCTGAGTGGATGAACTGTTGGAAGGAATTACGTGACAGTGTCAGCTCTGTATAAAAGACAGTGGTTGACATGAGACAGCCGGCTACTCAGCTTGTGCCTGTCCAGACGTCTCATAGGCCGTCAGGGGCTCTAAAGCGCCCGTTACCTCAGATGGCAGATATAGACGCCGACACGGATACTGACTCCAGTGTCGACGGTGAAGAGACAAATGTGACTTCCAGTAGGGCCACACGTTACATGATTGAGGCAATGAAAAATGTTTTACACATTTCTGATAATACGAGTACCACCAAAAAGGGGTATTATGTTCGGTGAGGAAAAACTACCTGTAGTTTTCCTGAATCTGAGAAATTAAATGAGGTGTGTGATGATGCGTGGGTTTCCCCCGATAACAACTGATAATTTCTAAAATGTTATTGGCATTATATCCTTTCCCGCCAGAGGTTAGGGTGTGTTGGGAAACACCCCCTAGGGTGGATAAAGCGCTCACACGCTTGTAAGAACAAGGGCTCTACCCTCTCCTGAGATGGCCGCCCTTAAGGATCCTGCTGATAGAAAGCAGGAGGGTATCCTAAAATGTATTTACACACATACTGGTGTTATACTGCGACCAGCAATCGCCTCAGCCTGGATGTGCAGTGCTGGGTTGGCGTGGTCGGATTCCCTGACTGAAAATATGGATACCCTAGATAGGGACAGTATATTATTGCCTATAGAGCATTTAAAAGATGCATTTCTATATATGCGTGATGCACAGCGGAATATTTGCCGACTGGCATCAAGTCTAAGTGCGTTATCCATTTCTGCCAGTAGAGGGTTATGGACACGACAGTGGTCAGGTGATGCGAATTCCAAACGGCATTTGGAAGTATTGCCTTATTAAGGGGAGGAGTTATTTGGGGTCGGTCTTTCAGACCTGGTGGCCACGGCAACAGCTGGGAAATCCACGTTTGTACCCCAGGTCGCCTCTCAACATAAGAAGACGCCGTATTATCAGGCGCAGTCTTTTCGTGGGCAAGCGGGCAAAAGGTTCCTCATTTCTGCCCCGTGACAGAGGGAGAGGAAAAAGGCTGCAGAAATCAGCCAGTTCCCAGGAATAGAAGCTCTCTCCCGCCTCTGCCAAGCCCTCAGTATGACGCTGGGGCTTTACAAGCAGAATCAGACACGGTGGGGGCCCGTCTCAATGAATTTCAGCGCGCAGTGGGCTCACTCGCAAGTAGACCCCTGGATCCTTCAGGTGATATCTCAGGGGTACAAATTGGAATTCGAGACGTCTCCCCCTCGCCGTTTCCTAAAGTCGGCTTTACCGATGTCTCCTTCTGACAGGGAGGCAGTTTTGGAAGCCATTCACAAGCTGTATTCCCAGCAGGTGATAATCAAGGTACCCCTCCTGCAACAGGGAACGGGGTATTATTCCACACTGTTGTGGTACCGAAGCCGGACGGCTCGGTGAGACCGATTCTAAATCTAAAATCTTGAACACTTACATACGGAGGTTCAAATTCAAGATTGAGTCACTCAGAGCAGTGATTGCAAACCTGGAAGAAGGGGACTACATGATGTCTCGGGACATCAAGGATGCTTACCTTCATGTCCCAATTTTACCCTTCTCACCAAGGGTACCTCAGGTTTATGGTACAGAACTGTCACTATCAGTTTCAGACGCTGCCGTATGGATGGTCCACGGCACCCCGGGTCTTTACCAAGGTAATGGCCGAAATGATGATACTCCTTCGAAGGAAGGGAATTTTAGTTATCCCTTATTTGGACGATTCCCTGATAAGGGTAAGATCCAGGGAACAGTTGGAGGTCGGTGTAGCACTATCTCAGGTAGTGTTGCGGCAGCACGATTGGATTCTCAATATTCCAAAATCGCAGCTGATTCCGACGACTCGTCTTCTGTTCCTAGGGATGATCCTGGACACAGTCCAGAAAAAGGTGTTTCTCCCGGAGGAGAAAGTCAGGGAGTTATCCGAGCTAGTCGGGAACCTCCTATAACTGAGCCAAGTCTCAGTACATCAATGAAATGGTTCTGGGAAAAATGGTGGCTTCCTACGAAGCAATCCCATTCGGCAGATTCCACGCAAGAACTTTCCAGTGGGACCTGCTGGACAAATGGTCCGGGTCGCATCTTCAGATGCATCAGCGGATAACCCTGTCACCAAGCACAAGGGTGTCTCTCCTGTGGTGGTTGCAGAGTGCTCATCTTCTAGAGGGCCGCACATTCAGGACTGGGTCCTGGTGACCACGGATGCCAGCCTGCGAGGCTGGGGAGCAGTCACACAGGGAAGGAATTTCCAGAGCTTATGGTCAAGCCTGGAGACATCACTTCACATAAATATCCTGAAGCTAAGGGCCATTTACAATGCTCTAAGCTCAGCAAGACCTCTGCTTCAAGGTCACCCGGAGTTGATCCATTCGGACAACATCACGGCAGTCACCCACGTAAACAGACAGGGTGACACAAGAAGCAGGAGGGCAATGGCAGAAGCTGCAAGGATTCTTCGCTGGGCGGAAAATCATGTGATAGCACTGTCAGCAGTATTCATTCCGGGAGTGGACAACTGGGAAGCAGACTTCCTCAGCAGACACAACCTCCACCCGGGAGAGTGGGGACTTCACCCAGAAGTCTTCCACATGTTTATAAAACTCGACAAGTATTGCGCCAGGTCAAGGGACCCTCAGGCAATAGCTGTAGACGCTCTGGTAACACAGTGGGTGTACCAGTCAGTGTATGTGTTCCCTCCTCTGCCTCTCATACCCAAGGTACTGAGAATTATAAGATGGAGAGGAGTAAGCACTATATTCGTGGCTCCGGATTGGCCAAGAAGGACTTGGTAACCGGAACTTCAAGAGATGCTCACGGAGGATCCGTGGCCTCTACCTCTAAGAAGGGACCTGCTCCAGCAAGGACCCTGTCTGTTCCAAGACTTACCGCGGCTGCGTTTGACGGCATGGCGTTTGAACGCCGGATCCTGAAGGAGAAAGGCATTCCGGATGAAGTCATTCCTATCCTGATCAAAGCCAGGAAAGATATAACCGCAAGACATTATCACCGCATTTGGCGAAAATATGTTGCGTGGTGCGAGGCCAGTAAGGCCCCGACGGAGGAATTTTCAACTAGGTCGATTCCTACATTTCCTGCAAACAGGAGTGTCTATGGGCCTGAAATGGGGGTCCATTAAGGTTCAAATTTCGGCCCTGTCAATTTTCTTCCAAAAAGAACTAGCTTCAGTCCCTGAAGTTCAGACGTTTGTGAAAGGGGTACTGTATATACAGCCTCCTTTTGTGCCTCCAGTGGCACCTTGGGATCTAAATGTAGTTTTTGGGTTCCAAAAGTCACATTGGTTTGAACCACTTAAATATGTGGAGTTAAAATATATCACATGGAAAGTGGTCATGCTGTTGGCCCTGGCCTGGGCCAGGTGTGTGTCAGAATTGGCGGCTTTATCCTGTAAAAGCCCTCATCTGATTTTCCATTCGGACAGGGCGGAATTGAGGACTTGTCCTCAGTTTCTCCCTAAGGTGGTTTTCAGCGTTTCACCTGAATCAACCTATTGTGGTGCCTGCGGCTACTAGGGACTTGGAGGACTCCAAGTTGCTAGACGTTGTCAGAGCCCTGGAAATATAGGTTTCCAGGACGGCTGGAGTCAGAAAATCTGACTCGTTGTTTATTCTGTATGCACCCAACAAGCTGGGTGCTCCTGCTTCTAAGCAGACTATTGCTCGTTGGATTTGTAGTACAATTCAGCTTGCACATTCTGTGGCAGGCCTGCCACAGCCAAAATCTGTAAAAGCCCATTCCACAAGGAAGGTGGGCTCATCTTGGGCGGCTGCCCGAGGGGTCTCGGCTTTACAACTTTGCCGAGCAGCTACTTGGTCAGGAGCAAATACGTTTGTAAAATTCTACAAATTTGATACCCTGGCTGAGGAGGACCTGGAGTTCTCTCATTTGGTGCTGCAGAGTCATCCGCACTCTCCCGCCCGTTTGGGAGCTTTGGTATAATCCCCATGGTCCTTACGGAGTCCCCAGCATCCACTAGGACGTCAGAGAAAATAAGAATTTACTTACCGATAATTCTATTTCTCGTAGTCCGTAGTGGATGCTGGGCGCCCATCCCAAGTGCGGATTGTCTGCAATACTGGTACATAGTTATTGTTACCAAAAAATCGGGTTATTGTTGTAGTGAGCCATCTTTTCTAGAGGCTCCTCTGTTATCATGCTGTTAACTGGGTTTAGATCACAAGTTATATGGTGTGATTGGTGTGGCTGGTATGAGTCTTACCCGGGATTCAAAATCCTTCCTTATTGTGTACGCTCGTCCGGGCACAGTATCCTAACTGAGGCTTGGAGGAGGGTCATAGGGGGAGGAGCCAGTGCACACCAGGTAGTTCTAAAGCTTTACTTTTGTGCCCAGTCTCCTGCGGAGCCGCTATTCCCCATGGTCCTTACGGAGTCCCCAGCATCCACTACGGACTACGAGAAATAGAATTATCGGTAAGTAAATTCTTATTTTTGCACAAGCCTGGAGTCGGTCGCTGGCGGAATTTTTGTAGCAGAACACATTCTAGCAAGTCTCCTGTTACACAATATTTTCGTATTTATGTGCTTTATTGAATGATATTAGCGACAGACGGTCCTTTGTGTTTAAGTTTATCAGCAATGATCATTATTAATCCTAATGTATGACCAAGTCAGGAGGATTCTCTGATGTTATATCTTCATTTGACATTAAACTTAGTTTGCAACTTTGCAGTAACACTGTTCCTTACAATATATTTCTGTAATCCTCTGTAGAATTAGCTGCCCGTCATTATTACTCATCTAATAAGCAGTAAATTTATTCCATAGCGCCGTATTCAGTAGGGCCTATTACTCACAGTGACATACATTTACCAAGTGGCTGAAGTGGTAAAGAGGGATTTGCTTGCGACTTAATTCTCTCGCTGATTATAAGTATACGGACTGACGGCTTCCTTGTTTCGCTTCGTAAAATAAACTGCGCTCCCGTAAGATGAAAGGTTGGTACCTGCTTGTACTTAGTTGTGAGTGAGTGGGAATGACTCTCAAATACCACATCAAAAAGATGAAAAATACTAAAAATATACATGACAGTTTTCTATGTATCAGTCTGACAGTGGAACTGCTGCAATCTAATCTGACAGCGGCATCCCTAATGCAGACTCTCTCCTTCCGCGATGATGTGCGAAGGACCCTGCACGTCTCATACACTTACTGTACTAACGGCTGACATGTGTCCTGCGTGTGTGTGTGTTCATCGCTAAATAAACTTCATTCATTGAGAAATAAAGACACGGAGGCAAGAATTGGGATGTAAAAAAACTAAAAGTCACCTATTTATTGATAATAATGCAACAACTGTATAGTGGCTTAGACACAGGGCCGGGTCTACTATTAGACAGCTTTAGGCAGCTGCCTAGGGCACCGGAATCTGGGCAGGGGGCCCCACTGAGTCTGCCTATCACAAAATTAAGGATATCTCCGAAAGAAACACCCTTGTTGTACTTAATGCAGTGGTGGCTGTGGAATTTATAAATCACACTTTCATCTGAAGGGCTGGGAAGGGGGTATTGGTGGTGGTTGGGGGCGGTAGGCTGAAGTTTTACCTAGGTTGCTGAGAAACCTTGCACCGGCCATGCATAGACACAATATTTGCGTGGCGGGCAGTGTCTGTCCTATGAGAGCCCATAAAAAGAGAATTCTGCAATTCTGTGTCCACCTCTTCACTAATCTTAGCCTACGGAGGAGTGCCCCATTATCACACAGTTACACCCATCCACTGACATGTGTACAACTGAGATTGACCTGTGGATGTGTGTGTCGGACGTCAGAGCAGGCCCAGCGCTAAATACAGGAAGATCTGTAATAATGACATCACTGTGACATCATTGGTTCATTACAATTTCCATGGAGAACTGTGAGTGGCAGATAACACAACATGGATTTCCATAACTTCTCTCTTGGGCTTCTAATTAATCATATAAGAACATAGGGTCCATGGAGTCACAAATAAAGGAGGTTGGGTGAAGAGATAGGACCTGGGTTGCTTGTTTTTTCTTAAAAAACAGAGAGGCTGAAAGGGCCCCATATCAGTATCTTTGCAAAGGGCCCCTTGAGGCTTTCATGGATAACTTTTTCCTACACTGGCAAAGTGTCCAGAAGACTTCTAGACTCTGGGGAATTCTCCTAGGCTCCCCGGAGGTCAGGTCACCCTTCCGCATTCCGCCCCACTTTCCTAGTGAAGTAGGTAGGATGGAAAATTGATGCTGCGATTCACTGCATGTTCCTAAAAGTAGGTCATCTATACAGATCAGTAATTAAGGTCTGTTTTCATTGTATATATTCTCTCAACATCATTTAACAGTATGTGGTGCCGGAACAGGGATCTATGCCACCCCGTGCCAGTCCTGCCCCCTAAACCCGTGATGTCATGATGTTGCGCATGGGAGGGACTCCCTCCAGGAAGCAGAGTGGTGCCCGGAGCACCCACAGGCTGCAGTTGTACTGGCTGCTGGGTGCCATGACAGCACTACATCTGCAACTAAAGTGACGATATGACTGACTGGTCTTCACTTCAGGCTCAAACTTTCTCCTTTTGCACCAAGCGGCCCTTTGGAGACGCTCTAAGGGGTATATTTACTAAAGTGTGGGTTTTTAGAAGTGGAGATGTAACCCATAGCAATCAATCAGATTCTACTTAACATTTATCTAGCACCTTCCAGAAGATAATAGCTAGAATCTAATTGGTTGCTATGGGAAACATCTCCACTTCTAAAAACCCGCCCTTTAGTAAATGTACACCTAGGGTGCTAAACATTCCTTCCAAACTGTAAGAAAGGAGCAGAAACTTAGGGGGACATTTACTAAGCAGTTATAAGAATGGAGAAGTGAGCCAGTGGAGAAGTGGCCCCATCAACCAATCAGCAGCTCTGCATCATTTTATAGTATGCAAATTATAGATGTTACTTCAGTGCTGATTGGTTGCCATGGGCAACTTCTCCGCAGGCTCACTTTTCCGCTCTTATCATTGCTTAGTAAATGTCCCCCTTAATTCTATAAACACTTTTGCCAGCCTGACTTCTTGCTGCGGAAAGCACCGCGGGTGGCGCACAGGACTTACTTAATCATGTCTGGGTGCATAATTCAGGTCTCTGCAGAGATTGGTCTCTCTCCATCATTAAAATATAAATTCACGTCGGGATCAAGCTCTGTGTTTAGGCATCAAAGCGAGTTGGCTTAATTACTGTTAAGTAAAGCTGAGCAGTCAGTACATTATAGTTTTCCAAATAATTTGGATAATTAAGTGCTCATCTAACTTATTTTAATATCTTTTAATTTGTTTACTTCAAGCACCAGCTCCATCAAACTCTGAGATGCTTTCACAAAATGTCTTTTTAGCAGTTCATTAAGGATTGTACCGGAGGCTGAGAACTTTTTGGACAAAAACACGGAAAAAAAATCAGAAATGCATCATTGATCGCCCGTATCAGGACTTCTCTCCCTGACGAATGATTGATCAGGAAAGCAGATGAAGCTGGAGAGACGTCTACTTGTCACCATTTCGGAATGAGAATTTATCAGCTCTTAATTAAGAGTAGACGGCGCTGTAAACAAGACTTTCTGTTCCAAGTGAGCCTGCACACCTTGCGTCCGGAAGGTTTTGGAGCTAATGTCTCCTGAAACACCATGTAATTACAGAGGAAAAGTGCTGTACCTAATTAAGCCTTCCGAAATTGGAGCCTAACACTACATTAAACTAAAGTTGGACAAAAGACGATGTGGAGCCTTGAAAAAAATAATTGTCAATAAACCTTTTTCTAACCGGTGAACACAATGGCGTGTTGTGTTCAGTTTTCACTGCCAGGATAATCAGCGGCCACCGTGTAACACATTATTTGTACTCAACACCGGTATTTGTGGAACAAATGCAGAAGTTTGATTGACAGTTGAAGTCTGAGACTCTGCTGCAGTAATGGAAGCTTTCGGTAAAACCAAAGCCGTCTTAGGGCTCATTCGGATGAGAAGCCGCCAACACTGCGTTCTGCGCAAAATGTGACATGGTAAGAAAAATTGAGTTATGGGAGCAAGTTGTCATAAACTAGCCAAGATAACCGTGGACCCATCTGTACGTAGGTCATCACTGAGGTCGTCACTCGTTAGGTCGACCACTATTGGTCGACATGCATGAAGTCGACGTGGTCATTAGGTCGATGCGGTCACTAGTTCGACATGGCAAAGGTCGACGTGATTTTTTTCCACATTTTTTTAACTTTTTCATACTTTAGGATCCACGTGGACTACGACTGTGAATAGTAACCTGCCCAAAGTTCGCTCGTCATGCGAGGGGACACGGTGCACTAATTGGGGTTTCCGGTCACCTTACAAAGAAAACGACACAATTTTAAAAAAAAACCTTATGTCAACCTTTTTCCATGTCGACCTTTTCCATGTCCACCTAATGACAGTGTCGGCCAATTTCAGGTGTCGACCTAGTCACTGTGGACCAATAGTGCTCAACCTAATGACTGTCAACCTAGTAGTTACTGTTGACCCTATGAGCCACACCCGCTCTCTGCCTGGACAGCGCCTGTGAGAATGCCTCCTCTGGCTAATATTAAGGCCCCATGCAAATCTTCACTTTCTGTGCTCATACCAGCGGGAGTTTATACTGCCGAGTTCTGTCCCTGTGGCGTTACTGTGCATGCGCGATCTTACTGTAGGTCACATGTGTTCTGCGTCAGGAGCCAAAGGAATGGATTCTCCTTCCATTACAAAGATTGGGCTAGTGCCACATGAGGATGGCTGGTGTCAAACTCCGAAAATTAGACAAATAGGAGATGACTTTCCCGTACATCGGGGCGGTGTAGTGCATCGCTCCTTAAATTAATGCGCAAGATGGCTGCGATATTATCTACTGCGTTAGCCAAGTAATAAACAGGAATGGATCTTTATCGGGGCAGTCTCCTGTCGCTAATAGGCCCCTCTTCCTGGGAAGTGGCGTGAGATATTTTTGAAGGATCGTTCCTCCAAACGAGCCTTTAACAGCAATGAGGAGTACAAGACAATTTGATTTCTATCAGGCAGTGAATACGTGCATCTAAAAATTAGTGATGAGCGGATTCGGTTTTACTCGGTTTTACTCGGTTTTACTCGGTTCTCAAAACGGCATCTTATTGGCTCACGGATGTCACGTGTTTTGGATAGCCAATAAGATGCCGTTTTGAGAACCGAGTAAAACCGAACCTCGCTCATCACTACTAAAAATATATTCCAATCAAAGTATTATAACTTCTCTACTATAAAGTTCTTTCCACTTCTAATACTAATCACTGGTGATCTGTAGTAATAATAATTACTAAAAGTTTAAACCAGGCAAAGGTTTGCTGGGCGGAACATTTTAAAACTTTTCACCCCCTTAGGAGATGAATTTTAGAAAAATCCCTGTTTAGTGGGTGGCTGCAAATAACTGTCACAGTTTCCAGACCACCCAGCAGGTCACATGTTCCAGATCAACCAGCAGGTGCACAGGCAGAGTCGACCAACTGTCACATTTTCCAGAGTACAATGGTGATGCATTGTAATTGGTTAGTAGACGTTTTGCCACATAACTCCAAAACGAACCAACCAATTACAACATCAATATTTTTCTGCAAATCTGTGGACCAAGAGCTATAATTTGGTATATGATGTGTTTAAACAACAGCCTCATAGACATAAGTCACTCATAAAAGTCGTCCAGGACTGGTCAGCAGAGAGCGGAATTCTCATGCTGAATCATGCTGCTTTTACATCTGTTCTGCAGTAAATACAGTACAACCAATAGGAAAAGAAATTAACATAATAGGACGCCATGAACATACTCCTAGTGAAGAAGAAACATGAAAGTAAAGAGGATTGTCTGTGAACAACAAACACAGCAACTAAACTCTGATTGGCTGAAGTGAAATAAAGCTCCTGTGATTGGCTGTTCACCTACAGACCTCTCATTTAATAATAAACTGGAGGCGCTTTTGTAATTGTAGGCTGAGGTCCCATTAGGACATTCTGCCTGCGATGGCCAGCCTGGAAACGTTTCCCATAACGGCAGGGGGGTGGGAAGCCCACAATGCTCGTCTACCAGGTACAGTGAGCAGCCCAATCTGGTATCGCCGGCTGCTGGTTGCCATGTTTGTGGCGTCACCTCATGCTCAGCATCCAGCCTTAGCAGTAACCAGACCAGACTGTAGGCGCAGGTGCTGGTTACTCTGTTATTTTTTGTTTTGATTTTATTTAAATGGCAGCTATCATCAACACGTTACTAATGATGACATAACTTTACTCCAGCCGTATTTACTTCACTCCAGCCGGTTCTGTGACCACCATCTGTAGAAACGTTGACGCTCACCACGCTTCGGGCAAGATGGATCGCTCCACTACCGCTGCGCTGGCCACAGGACACTATTCCCAGTTGTAGGCTACGTGGATAGTAAATCCAGCAAATGTTGGTAAAACATGTGGAAAAAAAACCAAAAATGTGTGAACCATTTGTATGTTGTTGACCATTATCATGTCAAACATTGTCGACCTTTTGGGTCGGCTTTTTGTACTTGGCGGCCTATTGCATTAACCATATGGTGTTGACCTGTTACTATCTAGAAAGTGCAGATCTGTCATCCTTACGTCCTGGCTGGATCAGTATTCAGTCTAGGGGGTCTATTTACTAAGGGGGTCATTCCGAGTTGATCGTAGCTGTGCTAAATTTAGCACAGCTGCGATAATCTTCCTTGACATGCGGGGGGGACGCCCAGCACAGGGCTAGTCCGCCCCGCATGTCAGTGCCGCCCCCCCCCCCCCCGCACAAATACAAAAGCATCGCACAGCGGTGATGCTTTTGTATTTCAGGAGTAACTCCCGGCCAGCGCAGCTCTTGCGGCTGGCCGGGAGTTGTTTGTCGCTGCCGCTGGCCGCAGCGCCTGCGTGAGATGTCACGCAGCCGCTGCGGCCCGCCCCCCCAACGGTCCAGCCACGCCTGCGTTGGCCGGACCGCACCTCCTAAATGGCGGCTTAACGCCACCGTTCAGCCCCCTCCCGCCCAGCGACCGCCTCTGTCTCAGAGGCGATCGCTAGGTAGCGACGACTGCCATGCGCAGGCGCACTGCGGCGCCGGCGCATGCACAGTTCCGACCCGATCGCTGCGCTGCGACAAACTGCAGCGAGCGTTCGGGTCGGAATGACCCCCTCAGTCTTATGGGCCCTGTACGATTAGTGCGATTTGAACGATAATCGATATCGTCCAAATTGGCTTGCATTGAAATTAGTGATGTGCACCGGAAATTTTTCGGGTTTTGTGTTTTGGTTTTGGATTCGGTTCCGCGGCCGTGTTTTGGATTCGGACACGTTTTGGCAAAACCTCCCTGAAAATTTTTTGTCGGATCCAGGTGTGTTTTGGATTCGGGTGTTTTTTTACAAAAAACCCTCAAAAACAGCTTAAATCATAGAATTTGGGGGTCATTTTGATCCCATAGTATTATTAACCTCAATAACCATAATTTCCACTCATTTCCAGTCTATTCTGAACACCTCACACCTCACAATATTATTTTTAGTCCTAAAATTTGCACCGAGGTCGCTGGATGACTAAGCTAAGCGACCCAAGTGGCCGACACAAACACCTGGCCCATCTAGGAGTGGCACTGCAGTGTCAGGCAGGATGGCACTTCAAAAAATAGTCCCCAAACAGCACATGACTCAAAGAAAAATGAAAGAAAAAAGAGGTGCAAGATGGAGTTGTCCTTGGGCCTTCCCACCCTTATGTTGTATAAACAGGACATGCACACTTTAACAAACCCATCATTTCAGCCACAGGGTCTGCCACACGACTGTGACTGAAATGACTGGTTGGTTTGGGGCCCCACCAAAAAAGAAGCAATCAATCTCTACTTGCACAAACTGGCTCTACAGAGGCAAGATGTCCACCTCATCATCATCCTCCGATTCCTCACCCCTTTCACTGTGTACATCCCCCTCCTCACAGATTATTAATTCATCCCCACTGGAATCCACCATCTCAGGTCCCTGTGTACTTTCTGGAGGCAATTGCTGCTGGTGAATGTCTCCACGGAGGAATTGATTATAATTCATTTTGATGAACATCATCTTCTCCACATTTTCTGGAAGTAACCTTGTACGCCGATTGCTGACAAGGTGAGCGGCTGCACTAAACACTCTTTCGGAGTACACACTGGAGGGGGGGCAACTTAGGTAAAATAAAGCCAGTTTCTGCAAGGGCCTCCAAATTGCCTCTTTTTCCTGCCATTATACGTACGGACTGTCTGATGTGCCTACTTGGATGCGGTCACTCATATAATCCTCCACCATTCTTTCAATGGTGACAGAATCATATGCAGTGACAGTAGACGACATGTCAGTAATCGTTGGCAGGTCCTTCAGTCCGGACCAGATGTCAGCACTCGCTCCAGACTGCCCTGCATCACCGCCAGCGGGTGGGCTTGGAATTCTTAGCCTTTTCCTAGCCGCCCCAGTTGCGGGAGAATGTGAAGGAGGAGCTGTTGACGGATCACGTTCCGCTTGACTTGACAATTTTCTCACCAGCAGGTCTTTGAACCTCTGCAGACTTGTGTCTGCCGGAAAGAGAGATACAACGCAGGTTTTAAATCTAGGATCGAGCACGGTGGCCAAAATGTAGTGTTCTGATTTCAACAGATTGACCACCCGTGAATCCTGGTTAAGCGAATTAAGGGCTCCATCCACAAGTCCCACATGCCTCGCGGAATCGCTCTGTTTTAGCTCCTCCTTCAATCTCTCCAGCTTCTTCTGAAAAAACCTGATGAGGGGAATGACCTGACTCAGGCTGGCACTGTCTGAACTGACTTCACGTGTGGCAAGTTCAAAGGGTTGCAGAACCTTGCACAACGTTGAAATCATTCTCCACTGCGCTTGATTCAGGTGCATTCCCCCTCCTTTGCCTATATCGTAGGTAGCTGTATAGGCTTGAATGGCCTTTTGCTGCTCCTCCATCCTCTGAAGCATATAGAGGGTTGAATTCCACCTCGTTACCACCTCTTGCTTCAGATGATGGCATGGCAGGTTCAGGAGTGTTTGCTGGTGCTCCAGTCTTCTGTACGCGGTGGCTGAATGCCGAAAGTGGCCCGCAATTCTTCGGGCCACCGACAGCATCTCTTGCACGCCCCTGTCGTTTTTTAAATAATTCTGCACCACCAAATTCAATGTATGTGCAAAACATGGGACGTGCTGGAATTTGCCCACATGTAATGCACGCACAATGGGGGTAATTCTGAGTTGATCGCAGCAGGATTTTTGATAGCAACTGGGCAAAACCATGTGCACTGCAGGGGAGGCAGATATAACATGTGCAGAGAGAGTTAGATTTGGGTGGGTTATATTGTTTCTGTGCAGGGTAAATACTGGCTGCTTTATTGTTACACTGCAAATTAGATTGAAAATTGAACTCACCCCACCCAAATCTAACTCTCTCTGCACATGTTATATCTGCCTCCCCTGCAGTGCATATGGTTTTGCCCAGTTGCTATCAAAAATCCTGCTGCGATCAACTTGGAATTACCCCCAATATTGGTGGCGTTGTCCGATGTCACAAATCCCCAGGAGAGTCCAATTGGGGTAAGCCATTCTGCGATGATGTTCCTCAGTTTCCGTAAGAGGTTGTCAGCTGTGTGCCTCTTCTGGAAAGCGGTGATACAAAGAGTAGCCTGCCTAGGAACGAGTTGGCATTTGCAATATGCTGCTACTGGTGCCGCCGCTGCTGTTCTTGCTGCGGGAGTCCATACATCTACCCAGTGGGCTGTCATAGTCATATAGTCCTTAGTCTACCCTGCTCCACTTGTCCACATGTCCGTGAATAAGTGGACATTGGGTACAACTGCATTTTTTAGGACACTGGTGACTCTTTTTCTGAGGTCTGTGTACATTCTCGGTATCGCCAGCCTAGAGAAATGGAACCTAGATGGTATTTGGTACCGGGGACACAGTACCTCAAGCAAGTCTCTAGTTTCCTGTGAATTAACGGGATCCGGTCAAGATGCCGCCGGACGGAATCCCGGCGGTCGAAATACCGACGCCGGAATCCCGACCGCCGCAATCCCGACCGCCGCAATCCTGACATATTCTCCCTCCGTGGGTGTCCACGACACCCATAGAGGGAGAATATAATAGTGTGCCGAGCGTAGCGAGGCACCGTGCCCGCAGCGTGGCGAGCGAAGCGAGCCCGCAAGGGGCTGCGTTCCGCTCGCCACCCCTGTCGGGATTGTGTGGTCGGGATTCCGGTGTCGGTATTTCGACCGCCGGGATTCCGACCACCGGCATTTAGTACTGATCCCGAATTAACGGTGGATACCGGAAACACGTTTGACACCACCCAGGCTGCCAAGGCCTGAGTTATCCGCTTTGCAGCAGGATGACTGCTGTGATATTTCATCTTCCTTGCAAAGGACTGTTGGACAGTCAATTGCTTACTGGAAGTAGTACAAGTGGTCTTCCGACTTCCCCTCTGGGATGACGATCGACTCCCAGCAGCAACAGCAGCAGCGCCAGCAGCAGTAGGCATTACACTCAAGGATGCATCGGAGGAATCCCAGGCAGGAGAGGACTCGTCAGACTTGCCAGTGACATGGCCTGCAGGACTATTGGCTTTCCTGTGTAAGGAGGAAATTGACACTGAGGGAGTTGGTGGTGTGGTTTGCAGGAGCTTGGTTACAAGAGGAAGGGATTTAGTGGTCAGTGGACTGCTTCCGCTGTCACCTAAAGTTTTTGAACTTGTCAATGACTTCTGATGAATGCGCTCCAGGTGACGTATAAGGGAGGATGTTCCTAGGTGTTAACGTCCTTACCCCTACTTATTACAGCTTGACAAAGGCGACACACGGATTGACACCTGTTGTACGCATTTGAGTTAAAATAATTCCACACCAAAGAGGTGATTTTTTTTGTAATTTGACCAGGCATGTCAATGGCCATATTCATCCCACGGACAACAGGTGTCTCCCCGGGTGCCTGACTTATACAAACCACCTCACCATCAGAATCCTCCTTGTCAATTTCCTCCTCAGCGCCAGCAACACCCATATCCTCATCCTGGTGTACTTCAACAGTGACATCTTCAATTTGACTATCAGGAACTGGACTGCGGGTGATCCTTCCAGCACTTGCAGGGGGCGTGCAAATGGTGGAAGGCGCCACCTCTTCCCGTCCAGTGTTGGGAAGGTCAGGCATCGCAACCGACACAATTGGACTCTCCTTGGGGATTTGTGATTTAGAAGAACGCACAGTTCTTTGCTGTGCTTTTGCCAGCTTAAGTCTTTTCATTTTTCTAGCGAGAGGATGAGTGCTTCCATCCTCATGTGAATCTGAACCACTAGCCATGAACATAGGCCAGGGCCTCAGCCGTTCCTTACCACTCCGTGTCGTAAATGGCATATTGGCAAGTTTACGCTTCTCATCAGACGCTTTTAATTTTGATTTTTGGGTCATTTTACTGAACTTTTGTTTTTTGGATTTTACATGCTCTCTACTGTGACATTGGGCATCGGCCTTGGCAGACGACGTTGATGGCATTTCATCGTCTCGGCCATGACTAGTGGCAGCAGCTTCAGCACGAGGTGGAAGTGGATCTTGATCTTTCCCTATTTTACCCTCCACATTTTTGTTCTCCATTTTTTAATGTGTGGAATTATATGCCAGTATCAATAGCAATGGACTACTACTATATATACTGCGCACAACTGAAATGCACCACAGGTATGGATGGATAGTATTCTTGACGACACAGAGGTAGGTAGAGCAGTGGCCTACTGTACCGTACTGCTATATATTATATACTGGTGGTCAGCAAACTGTGCACAACTGAAATGCACCACAGGTATGGATGGATAGTATACTTGACGACACAGAGGTAGGTAGAGCAGTGGCCTACTGTACTGTACTGCTATATATTATATACTGGTGGTCAGCAAACTGTGCAAAACTGAAATGCACCACAGGTATGGATGGATAGTATAATTGACGACACAGAGGTAGGTAGAGCAGTGGCCTACTGTACCGTACTGTTATATATTATATACTGGTGGTCAGCAAACTGTGCAAAACTGAAATGCACCACAGGTATGGATGGATAGTATACTTGACGACACAGAGGTAGGTAGAGCAGTAGCCTACTGTACCGTACTGCTATATATTATATACTGGTGGTCAGCAAAATTATGCACTGTACTCCTACTATATATACTACAATGCAGCACAGATATAGAGCGTTTTTCAGGCAGAGAACGTATAATACTGGTGGTCACTGGTCAGCAAAACTCTGCACTGTACTCCTCCTATATAATACTGCTGGTCCCCAGTCCCCACAATAAAGCAGTGTGAGCAAAGATATATGCAGCACACTGAGCACAGATATGGAGCGTTTTTCAGGCAGAGAACGTATAATACTGGTGGTCACTGGTCAGCAAAACTCTGCACTGTACTCCTCCTATATAATACTGCTAGTCCCCAGAATAAAGCAGTGAGCACAGATATTTGCAGCCCCCTAAACATAGAAACTGAGAGGACGCCAGCCACGTCCTCTCACTATCATTTCCAATGCACGAGTGAAAAATGGCGCTGATGCACGGCTCCTTATATAGAATCCGAATCGGGATGATGACGTTCGGGGGCGCTCGGGTTAACCGAGCAAGGCGGGAGGATCCGAGTTGCTCGGACCCGTGAAAAAAAAGGTGAAGTTTGGGCGGGTTCGGATTCCGAGGAACCGAACTCGCTCATCACTAACTGAAATACAATCAAAAACCAACGATGAACGACTACGGGGACGCGCATCGTTCATCGTCGGTGCCTCCACACTAAACGATATGAACGATATTGTTCATATCGTTCTTGGATATCAGCCAGTGTGTAGGGCCCATTAGACAGAGATAAAGTGGAAAAAGGTGAAAAGTTCCAACCAGCTCCTAACTGTCATTTTTCAAACACAGCCTGTAACATGACAGTTAAGAGCTGATTGGCTGGTAATTTATCTCTCTCCACTTTATCTCTGTCCAAGGCTTAATACATAGACTCTGCTACTTACCATTATGCATAGAACCCAGATGGGAGGGGCAGAGAAAGAGGGCAATGGGGGTAATTCTGAGTTGATCGCAGCAGGATTTTTGTTATCAGTTGGGCAAAACCATGTGCACTGCAGGGGGGGCAGATGTAACATGTGCAGAGAGAGTTATAGATTTGGGTCAGTTATTTTTTTTCTGTGCAGGGTAAATACTGGCTGCTTTATTTTTACATTGCAATTTAGATTGCAGATTGAACACACCCCACCCAAATCTAACTCTCTCTGCACATGTTACATCTGCCCCCCCTGCAGTGCACATGGTTTTGCCCAACTGCTAAAAAAATTCCTGCTGCGATCATCTTGGAATTACCCCCAATATTCAGAGTTGGACACAAGCAGAATTGCAAAGAGAGCAGAAAGGTTGGTACCTATCCAGTGACAGTCGCATTGGAGGTTGCAGCTGAATATAATTCCCATATGGGCTTGACGTGTTGACTGTAGATCTCTTATACCAAACCCTGTGTGTAGAAGTTGCCCATAGCAACCAAACTCCCTTCCCCCCTTCATCCCCAATATATTTAGAAAAAAAAATTGCAAGATGAATTGACAAAATGAAAATCATGTGTAGGTGGAAAATAATGAATATGTATTTCTAGATGTATGGAGTCTCCGAAGGTGGGACACATAACATCCCCAGCCTCCATACAATATGGCAGACAGGTGGAAGGTCTCCCGCTGATTGCAGCATTTTACCCAGCACAGGTGATCTCCTTCCTTTCACTATTCCCCAGGTGATTAGCTCTGGCCTGGTCGTTATACTGTGTATGTAATTAGTGTCTTTGTGCGCTTTCCCTTTCTGTGATTTCAAAAGCATCAGGGAAAGTCAGGGTCCTGTGAGGCCACTGTGTATATGACATAGAAAGTTCTCCTGTCACCTGACAGCTCCTTTGTGTCCTTGCATTTAGCCTGACGTCTCTCAGTGTACGGCAACTGCAATGTGAGGTGTTCAATGAGCTACAGAGACTCTGCACAATCTGTATAATAAAGGCAAGTAGACACAATGTGTATGTACAGGTTACATGCTGACACGCAGAGGTTACATGCTGACACGCAGAGGTTAAATGCTGACACACTGAGGTTACATGCTGACACGCTGAGGTTACAGGCTGACACGCAGAGGTTACATGCTGACACGCTGAGGTTACATACTGACACGCAGAGGTTACATACTGACATGCAGAGGTTACATACTGACACGCTGAGGTTACATGCTGACACGCAGAGGTTAAATGCTGACACACTGAGGTTACATGCTGACACGCTGAGGTTACATGCTGACACGCAGAGGTTACATGCTGACTTGCAGAGGTTACATGCTGACACGCAGAGGTTAAATGCTGACACGCTGAGGTTACATGCTGACACGCTGAGGTTACATGCTGACACGCAGAGGTTAAATGCTGACACGCTGAGGTTACATGCTGACAAGCTGAGGTTACATGCTGATACGCAGAGGTTACATGCTGACACGCAGAGGTTACATGCTGACACGCTGAGGTTACATGCTGACACGCTGAGGTTACATACTGACACGCAGAGGTTACATGCTGACACGCTGAGGTTACATGCTGACACGCAGAGGTTAAATGCTGACACGCTGAGGTTACATGCTGACACGCTGAGGTTACATGCTGACACGCTGAGGTTAAATGCTGACACGCTGAGGTTACATGCTGACACGCTGAGGTTACATGCTGACACGCAGAGGTTACATGCTGACACGCAGAGGTTACATGCTGACACGCAGAGGTTACATGCTGACACGCTGAGGTTACATGCTGACACGCAGAGGTTACATGCTGACACGCTGAGGCAGGGCCGGTGCTAGGGTGTTTGGCGCCTCCCTGCAAACTATAAATTTGCGCCTTCTCTCCAATACTTAATAAAGGGAAAGCACACACTGAAGGCAAGTGAGGTCTCACAAGGAAGGGGTGTGCCCACACAATTGTACCCCAAATTCAAATTACACCACAAAGTAGCACAAAAGTATCGTCAGTATGTAGTGCCCCTATTTCATATTACGTCACACAGTACTGCCCCATATTCACGTTATGCTACACAGTAGTGCCCCATATACACAATTCCCATGATAGCACATAATAATGCCCACGGTATTAGTGTCACGTATACAGTTCATACTTACCGACATTTTCTTTCTCCTCTCCGGGAGAAGCCCGGAGAGAAGACGCTGCAGTGACTTCGGGGGGCGGGGCCGGACTGTGACATCACTAAGCCCCGCCCCCCGCATCGGGAAATGTAGCGATTCGCGGGTCCGCGGGAAGGGGGCGGGGCTAAAATGATGCGATTTGCGTCATTTTAACCCCTTCTCCACCCGACGGACCCGCGAATCGGGAGGTTAACTCTCCATCCTGCCCGCATCACTAGGGTGCGAGCAGGATGCGGGAGACCTGCCCACTCTTCCGGGGGTGCGGGGGGCTACCCCAAAAAACGGGAGCCTCCCACAGCTTCCGGGAGAGTAGGTAAGTATGATACAGTTACACATAATAATGCTCACAGTTTCCGTGCCGCTTACACATAATGCCCACGGAGGCAGTGCCGCTTATACAAACAATAATGCCCACGGTATCAGTGCCGCTTACACACATAATAATGCCCACGGTAGCAGTGCCGCTTACACACACAATAATGCCCACGGTATCAGTGCCGCTTACACACATAATAATGCCCACGGTAGCAGTGCCGCTTACACACATAATAATGCCCACGGTAGCAGTACCGCTTACACACATAATAATGCCCACGGTAGCAGTACCGCTTACACACACAATAATGCCCACGGTATCAGTGCCGCTTACACACATAATAATGCCCACGGTAGCAGTGCCGCTTACACACATAATAATGCCCACGGTAGCAGTACCGCTTACACACATAATAATGCCCACGGAGGCAGTGCCGCTTACACACACAATAATGCCCACGGTAGCAGTGCCGCTTACACACATAATAATGCCCACGGTAGCAGTACCGCTTACACACATAATAATGCCCACGGTAGCAGTACCGCTTACACACATAATAATGCCCACGGTAGCAGTGCTGCTTACACACATAATAATGCCCACGGTAGCAGTGCTGCTTACACACATAATAATGCCCACGGTAGCAGTGCCGCTTACACACATAATAATGCCCACGGTAGCAGTACCGCTTACACACACAATAATGCCCACGGTAGCAGTGCTGCTTACACACATAATAATGCCCACGGTAGCAGTGCTGCTTACACACATAATAATGCCCATGGTAGCAGTGCTGCTTACACACATAATAATGCCCACGGTAGCAGTGCTGCTTACACACATAATAATGCCCACGGTATCAGTGCCGCTTACACACATAATAATGCCCACGGTAGCAGTGCTGCTTACACACATAATAATGCCCACGGTAGCAGTGCTGCTTACACACATAATAATGCCCATGGTAGCAGTGCCGCTTACACACATAATAATGCCCACGGTAGCAGTGCTGCTTACACACATAATAATGCCCACGGTATCAGTGCCGCTTACACACATAATAATGCCCACGGTAGCAGTGCCGCTTACACACACAATAATGCCCACGGTAGCAGTGCCGCTTACACACATAATAATGCCCACGGTAGCAGTGCCGCTTACACACATAATAATGCCCACGGTAGCAGTACCGCTTACACACATAATAATGCCCACGGTAGCAGTACCGCTTACACACATAATAATGCCCACGGTAGCAGTACCGCTTACACACATAATAATGCCCACGGTAGCAGTGCTGCTTACACACATAATAATGCCCACGGTAGCAGTGCTGCTTACACACATAATAATGCCCACGGTAGCAGTGCCGCTTACACACATAATAATGCCCACGGTAGCAGTACCGCTTACACACATAATAATGCCCACGGTAGCAGTACCGCTTACACACATAATAATGCCCACGGTAGCAGTGCTGCTTACACACATAATAATGCCCACGGTAGCAGTGCCGCTTACACACATAATAATGCCCACGGTAGCAGTACCGCTTACACACATAATAATGCCCACGGTAGCAGTACCGCTTACACACATAATAATGCCCACGGTAGCAGTACCGCTTACACACATAATAATGCCCACGGTAGCAGTGCTGCTTACACACATAATAATGCCCACGGTAGCAGTGCTGCTTACACACATAATAATGCCCACGGTAGCAGTGCCGCTTACACACATAATAATGCCCACGGTAGCAGTGCTGCTTACACACATAATAATGGCCACGGTAGCAGTGCTGCTTACACACATAATAATGCCCACGGTAGCAGTGCCGCTTACACACATAATAATGGCCACGGTATCAGTGTCACGTATACAGTTACACATATACGTGTGTGCTACTTATACACATGCCCACAGTTTCAGTGCCATTTATACATATAATAATTGCTCGCTTCCCCCCACCCCCTAGATAGATAGAGCTCTGGTAAAAAAAAATATATATATAGAAAGCACACACTTACAGCAGCAGCAGCATTCTTCAATACATTAGAAAACAGGTTACAAAGAGTTAAACTCGGCCTGCTCTGATCACACTCAAGCCCCTGCATCAGCATGTTGTAGAGGGGGAGGGCTGGAGCGCAGGGAGAACGGAGAACAGCTTCATGTCATGTCATAAATCACAAGCAGCCAGGACGTGGAATAGAAAGTGAAAGTAGCCAGCCTGTGCGGACGATGGAGTGAACCCCCCCCCTGTGTGTTCTGCTGGTAGGAGGAGGGAGGGAAGATCAGCTGGTGGACTGGTCTCGAGCCTCTTGTTGCTGTGGCAGCCGGCAGCAGCAGCGCGCAGCAGCAGAGTCTCAGAGCAGGGAGAGCGCCTCTCTTGGCCAGCGCCTCCCTGCTTTGCAGACTCTGCTGAGCGGGTTGCGCCGGCTCTGCGCTGAGGTTACATGCTGACACGCAGAGGTTACATGCTGACATGCAGAGGCAGAGCCGAATTAAGGCCCTGATTCAGCATGGAACGCAGGTACGGTTGCGTTCGCATGCCGGGGCCTTTTGAAGTGTGCGCACGTGCAGAAGCCGCACTACGCGTGCGCACACTGTGAGATGTGATAACATTTCACATATACGAACGCCTCTGCCTGATTGACATTGCAATGTGCTGGCATGTTTGCAGGGGGGATGAGGGGAGGGCAGGACCCGGCACGCAGGGGGGACTAGCCCTATGCTGGGCGTCCCCCTACATTTTAGTGTAATGGTTTGTAGGTGTGCGGTTTTTCGTACATCTACGATCCATGCTGAATTAGGCCCTAGGCCGCGTGTGTGGGGGAAGGAGGGGCACAAGGAAGTGGGGGGAATGTATATTAGATTGTGCATACCTCCCAACATGACCCATTCCAGGAGGAACAAACTGCTCTCTACCTGGACTTCCCTCTTAATATATGATTGGCGTCACCTGTGTTGAACTATTTAAATGATAAGAAAGGTATCACACAGGTGATTGCAATAATAATTTAAGAGGGAAGTCCAAGTAGAGAGCATTGTGTCCCTCCTGGAATGGGTCATGTTGGGAGGTATGGATTGTGTAAATTAAAACAAATGGTGTATATCATCTATTTCAATTTCTATAAGCGTACACAAAAAAATATGAGATCCCTTCTGCGCTCATCAACGATTCACAATGTACAATACTGTAATAATGGGGTATATTCTCAGTCAATTAGTCCATGAAACTACTTCGATTTTTGACCAGATTCTTTTCAACACAGGAAGAGTTTATAAGTGGGAGGACTGAATGCGTACCATACTCACATGGAGTCGCACTATGTCCCTCGTATAAAGGTATCTTTTATTCCTCTGTTCTTTTTCTTCCCAAATTCTCCGGAGTGAAGAGTTAAAAAAAGAAAAGAAGACAGGAGAACACCTAATAGTGAAGTACGTCCGTTTAGGCAAGAAGTCACTGGATGAAGATGCGTGAAAGGATGTGGTAAATGTGGTTTAAAAATCAATAATCCAGAATTTTCATCCTCTCTACGGGTGAAGGTGCAAATGTGAAGATATTCAGAGTAAACGCGTACCGTACTCACGTCAAATCACGGTTATTGCTGCATATAAAGGTATCTTTGATCTTTCGTTCTCCCTTCTTCCTCTCCTTAGTCCAGTAGTGATCCTGAACCGATGATTCTTATTCTCGGCGACAAGGAGAGAAAAACACGAGGACGACTGATAGTGTACAGGTTGAGTATCCCTTATCCAAAATGCTTGGGACCAGAGGTATTTTGGATATCGGATTTTTCCGTATTTTGGAATAATTGCATACCATAATGAGATATCATGGTGATGGGACCTAAATATAAGCACAGAATGCATTTATGTTACATATACACCTTATATAGACAGCCTGAAGGTTATTTTAGACAATATTTTTTATAACTTTGTGCATTAAACAAAGTGTGTATACATTCACACAATTAATTTATGTTTCATATACACCTTATACACACAGCCTAAGGTAATTTAATACAATATTTTTAATAACTTTGTGTATTAAACAAAGTTTGTGTACATTGAGCCATCAAAAAACAAAGGTTTCACTATCTCAGTCTCACTCAAAAAAGTCCGTATTTCGGAATATTCCGTATTTCGGAATATTTGGATATGGGATACTCAACCTGTAGTATGTTGGTAACACGTAATCATATACAAATTTTCCTATGGTGGAGAGTGCTCTCTAAATTTATTCTGATAACTTGGTGCGTACCATACTCACATCCATAAAGGGAGGAGAGAAGTGTATAAAGGTATCTTTGCATGCACTGTTGTCTATTTAGACCTGGGGATGTTACTGGAAATCATTCATACTCCGATAGGACAGAGGCTATGCGAAAGGAATATAGGCGTACCTCACTCACACTTTATCATGTTGAGGCCTGTGTGTAAAGGTATCTTTGGAGTGGTCCTGGATATACCGAATCCCCGATTCTCTCGTATTGAGCGATGTATGTGTGGGGAGAAAGACCCAGTGTCAATAATTCCAGATTGAAGTGATTGACACACAATATTTATTTAATACAAAAAAAATCAGACAAAGACTGGCAGTGAACTCATGGTTAAAACAGGTTAGGTCCTAGCCAAGATGAAAAAAGATGTTTAAGATGTCCGGACAATCCTCACCTTAGCTAGTACCGTCCAAGTTAGTCACCAATGGTCCTGGCCCTCACACCAACGCGTTTCGACAGAGATGTCTCTGTCGAAACGCATTGGTGTGAGGGCCAGGACCATTAAAACTCTTCCTGTGTTGAAAAGAATCTGGTCAAAAATCGAAGTTGTTTCATGGACTAATTGACTGAGAATATACCCCATTATTACAGTATTGTACATTGTGAATCGTTGATGAGCGCAGAAGGGATCTCATATTTTTTTGTGTACGATTGTTTTACGGTGTTTGAGTGACCACCCATTGATTTCCCGGCCGCAGCTCTCTCAGGCGCAGCAGTCCTCTACTCTTCTTTTTTGCATCAATTTCTATAAGGTTTCTTTTTATTGTGAGATCTATTTTGAGAGACTGAACGTAAAAATATGGTTGAGATATCAAAATAAAAGTCTGACCATGTAGATAACCCGGTCAAAGAGAAAACGGTTTGGGGTTGCGGAGCAGCAAAGTCCCCATGTAAAGTCTACGGGAGAAGCGCGCGCGAGCAATATAAACATTTCCTAACTGTAGATTTTGACGGGTTTCCACTAGTTAGATTTACTGGTAGTGTAATGATACCTGGGTACAGTTTATAGCTCGACCTAATTGAGAGACAACTATTTTAAAAAGTTATCCTGTAGTGGAACAAAGACAACTTAAAAAACCTTAACATACACATAGAAAGAAAAAGATTTTACTTACCGGTAAATCTATTTCTCGTAGTCCGTAGTGGATGCTGGGGACTCCGTAAGGACCATGGGGAATAGACGGGCTCCGCAGGAGACATGGGCACTTTAAGAAAGAATTAGGATACTGGCGTGCTCTGGCTCCTCCCTCTATGTCCCTCCTCCAGACCTCAGTTAAGGAAACTGTGCCCGGAAGAGCTGACAGTACAAGGAAAGGATTTTGGAATCCAGGGCAAGACTCATACCAGCCACACCAATCACACCGTATAACTTGTGATAAACTTACCCAGTCAACAGTATGAACAACAACAGAGCATCAGATCAACCCTGATGCAACAATAACATAGCCCTTATTGCAGCAATAACTATGTACAAGTATTGCAGAAGAAGTCCGCACTTGGGCCGGGCGCCCAGCATCCACTACGGACTACGAGAAATAGATTTACCAGCCACACCAATCACACCGTATAACTTGTGATAAACTAACCCAGTTAACAGTATGAACAACAATAGAGCATCAGATCAACCCTGATGCAACTATAACATAACCCTTATGTAAGCAATAACTATATACAAGCATTGCAGAAAAAGTCCGCACTTGGGACGGGCGCCCAGCATCCACTACGGACTACGAGAAATAGATTTACCGGTAAGTAAAATCTTATTTTCTCTAACGTCCTAGTGGATGCTGGGGACTCCGTAAGGACCATGGGGATTATACCAAAGCTCCCAAACGGGCGGGAGAGTGCGGATGACTCTGCAGCACCGAATGAGCAAACACAAGGTCCTCCTCAGCCAGGGTATCAAACTTGTAGAACTTTGCAAAAGTGTTTGAACCCGACCAAGTAGCTGCTCGGTAAAGCTGTAATGCCGAGACCCCTCGGGCAGCCGCCCAAGAAAAGCCCACCTTCCTTGTGGAATGGGCTTTTACAGATTTTGGCAGCGGCAATCCAGCCGCAGAATTAGCCTGCTGAATCGTGTTACAGATCCAGCGAGCAATTGTTTGCTTTGAAGCAGGAGCACCCAGCTTGTTGGGTGCATACAGGATAAACAGTGACTCAGTTTTCCTGACTCTAGCCGTTCTGGCTACATAAACCTTCAAAGCCCTGACCACATCTAGTAACTCGGAATCCTCCAAGTCACGAGTAGCCACAGGCACCACAATAGGTTGGTTCATATGAAAAGATGACACCACTTTTGGCAGAAATTGCGGACGTGTCCGCAATTCCGCCCTGTTCATATGGAAAACCAGATAGGGGCTTTTATGTGACAAAGCCGCTAATTCTGACACACGCCTAGCTGAAGCCAAGGCTAATAGCATGACCACCTTCCACGTGAGAAATTTTAACTCCACGGTTTTAAGTGGCTCAAACCAGTGTGACTTCAGGAAACTCAACACCACGTTAAGATCCCAAGGTGCCACTGGAGGCACAAAAGGGGGCTAAATATGCAGCACTCCCTTTACAAACGTCTGAACTTCAGGAAGAGAAGCTAGTTCTTTTTGAAAGAAAATGGATAGGGCCGAAATCTGGACCTTAATGGAACCCAATTTTAGGCCCAAAGTCACTCCCGACTGTAGGAAGTGAAGGAAACGGCCCAGCTGGAATTCCTCCGTAGGGGCATTCCTGGCCTCACACCAAGCAACATATTTTCGCCATATACGGTGATAATGTTTAGCCGTCACGTCCTTCCTAGCCTTTATCAGCGTAGGAATAACCTCATACGGAATGCCTTTTTCTGCTAGGATCAGGCGTTCAACCGCCATGCCGTCAAACGCAGCCGCGGTAAGTCTTGGAACAGACAGGGCCCCTGTTGCAACAAGTCCTGTCTTAGAGGCAGAGGCCATGGGTCGTCTGTGAGCATTTCTTGCAGCTCTGGATACCAAGTCCTTCTTGGCCAATCCGGAACAATGAGTATTGTTCTCGCTCCTCTTCTTCTTATGATTCTCAGCACCTTGGGTATGAGAGGAAGAGGAGGAAATACATAGACCGACTGGAACACCCACGGTGTCACTAGTGCGTCTACAGCTATCGCCTGAGGGTCTCTTGACCTGGCGCAATACCTCTGTAGCTTTTTGTTGAGGCGGGATGCCATCATGTCTACTTGTGGCAGTTCCCACCGACTTGCAATCTGTGTGAAGACTTCTTGATGAAGTCCCCACTCTCCCGAGTGGAGGTCGTGCCTGCTGAGGAAGTCTGCTTCCCAGTTGTCCACTCCCGGAATGAACACTGCTGACAGTGCGCTTACGTGATTCGCCGCTCAGCGAAGAATTCTGGTGGCTTCTACCATCGCCACCCTGCTCCTTGTGCCGCCTTGGCGGTTTACATGAGCCACTGCGGTGATATTGTCTGACTGAATCAGAACCGGTTGGTCGCGAAGCAGGGTCTCCGCTTGACTTAGGACGTTGTATATGGCCCTTAGTTCCAGGATATTGATGTGAAGGCAAGTCTCCTGCCTTGACCACAGCCCTTGGAAATTTCTCCCCTGTGTGACTGCCCCCCACCCTCGGAGGCTTGCATCCGTGGTCACCAGGACCCAGTCCTGAATGCCGAATCTGCGACCATCGAGAAGGTGAGCACTCTGCAGCTACCACAGGAGAGACACCCTGGCCCTGGGGGATAGGGTGATTAACCGATGCATCTGAAGATGTGATCCGGACCACTTGTCCAGTAAGTCCCATTGGAAGGTACTCGCATGGAACCTGCCGAAGGGAATGGCCTCGTATGATGCCACCCTCCTTCCCAGGACTCGAGTGCAGTGATGCACTGACACCTGATTTGGTTTTAATAGATTCCTGACCAGTGCCACGAGCTCCTGAGCTCTCTCTATGGGGAGATAAACCCTTTTCTGGTCTGTGTCTAGGATAATGCCTAGGAAAGGCAGATGAGCTGTAAGAACCAACTGCGACTTTGGAATATATAGAATCCAGCCGTGTTGCCGTTACACTTCCAGAGAAAGTAATACGCTGTTCAGCAACTGCTCTCTTGATCTCGCTTTTATGAGGAGATCGTCCAAGTACGTGATAATAGTGACACCTTGCTTCCGCAGGAGCACCATAATTTCCGCCATTACCTTGGTGAATATTCTCAAGGCCGTGGAGAGACCAAACGGCAACGTCTGGAATTGGTAATGACAATCCTGTACCACAAATCTGAGGTACGCCTGATGAGGTGGATAAATGGGAACATGAAGGTAAGCATCCTTTATGTCCAGAGACACCATAAAATCCCCCCCCCCCCCCCCTTCCAGGCTTGCGATGACCGCTCTGAGCGATTCCATCTTGAACTTGAACCTTTTCAGGTATATGTTCAGGGATTTTAAATTCAATATGGGTCTGACCGAACCGTCCGGTTTCGGTAACACAACATGGTCGAATAGTAACCCCTTCCCTGTTGAAGGAGGGGAACCTTTACCACCACCTGCTGAAGATACAATTTGTGAATTGCAGCTAACACTATTTCCCTCTCTAAGGGGGAAGCTGGCAGGGCCGATTTGAGGTAACGGTGAGGGGGCATCTCTTCGAATTCCAGCTTGTATCCCTGAGACACAATCTCTATAGCCCAGGGATCCACCTGGGAGTGAACCCACTTGTGGCTGAAATTTCGGAGACGCGGCCCCACCGGGCCTAGCTCCGCCTGTGGAGCCCCAGCGTCATGCGGTGAATTTAGTGGAAGCCGGGGAGGACTTCTGTTCCTGGGAACTAGCTGTATTGTGCAGCTTCTTTCCTCTACCCCTGCCTCTGGCAAGAAAGGACGCACCTCGGACTTACTGCATTTGGTAATACGGTGCTTTCTTAGGTTGTGAGGGAACATATGGCAAAAAATTTGACTTTCCAGCCGTAGCTGTGGAGACCAGGTCCGAGAGACCGTCCCCAAACAATTCCTCACCCTTGTAAGGTAAAACCTCCATGTGCCTTTTTGAGTCGGCATCGCCTGTCCATTGCCGAGTCCACAGGACCCTTCTGGCAGAAATCGACATTGCATTTATTCTAGAGCCCAGTAAGCTAATGTCTCTTTGAGCATCTCTCATATATAGGACAGCGTCTTTTATATGCCCCAGGGTCAGTAATATAGTATCCTTGTCCAAGGTATCAAGTTCCTCAGATAAGGTATCTGTCCATGCTGCTACAGCACTACACATCCAGGCCGACGCAATCGCCGGCCTTAGTAAGGTACCTGAATGTGTATTAATGGACTTCAGGATACCCTCCTGCTTTCTATCCGCAGCATCTTTTAGGGTGGCCGTTTCCTGTGACGGCAGGGCTACCCTCTTGGATTTAGCGTGTTAAAGCTTTGTCTACCCTAGGGGAGGATTCCCAGCGTAACCTGTCCGTTGGCGGGAAAGGATACGCCATAAGCATCCGTTTGGAAATCTGCAGTTTTCTATCTGGAGATTCCCAAGCCTTTTCACACAACTCATTTAACTCATGTGAAGGGGGAAAGGTCACCTCTTGCCTTTTTTCCCCATACATATAAACCCTCTTGTCAGGGACTGGGGTTTCCTCTGTGATGTGCAACACATCTTTCATTGCTATAATCATGTAACGGATGGCTTTAGCCATTTTAGGCTGTAACTTTGCATCATCGCCATCGACACTGGAGTCAGAATCCGTGTCGATATCTGTGTCAACAATTTGGGATAGTGGGCGCTTCTGAGACCCTGACGGCCTCTGCGACATAGGATCAGGCATGTGCTGAGACCCCGGCTGTCCTAAGGCTTCAGCTTTATCCAACCTTTTATGCAAGGAAGTAACATTATCATTTAAAACCTTCCACATATCCATCCAATCGGGTGTCGGCGGCGACCCCACATTCATTTGTTCCCGCTCTGCTTCCACATAGCCTTCCTCGTCAAACATGCCGACACACGCGTACCGACACACCACACACACAGGGGATGCTCTATTTGAAGACAGTTCCCCCACAAGGCCTTTTGGAGAGACAGAGAGAGAGTATGCCAGCACACACCCCAGCGCTATATGTCCCAGGAATCACACAGTAACTTAGTGTTAACCCAGTAGCTTCTGTATATACTGTTTTTGCGCCAAATTTATGTGCCCCCCTCTCTTTTTACCCTCTTCTACCGTGCTTCTGCAGGGGAGAGCCTGGGGAGCTTCCTCTCAGTGGAGCTGTGGAGAGAAAATGGCGCTGGTGAGTGCTGAGGAAGAAGCCCCGCCCCCTTAGCGGCGGGCTTCTGTCCCGCGTTTCTGTGTAAAAATATGGCGGGGGCCCATGCATATATACAGTGCCCAACTGTATATATGCCCACTTTTGCCAAGAGGTCTCTAATTGCTGCCCAGGGCGCCACCCCCTGCGCCCTGCACCCTACAGTGACCGGAATATGTGGGTTTAGTGTGGGAGCAATGGCGCACAGCTGCAGTGCTGTGCGCTACCTCATATGAAGACTGGAGTCTTCTGCCACCGATTTCGAAGTCTTCTTGCTTCAGCTTCTGTCTTCCGGCTCTGCGAGGGGGACAGCGGCGCGTCTCCGGGATCGGACGACCAAGGGTGCGATCCTGTGTACGATTCCTCTGGAGGTAATGGTGTCCAGTAGCCTAAGAAGCAGGACCTATCTTCAGTGAGTAGGGCTGCTTCTCTCCCCTCAGTCCCACGTAGCAGAGAGTGTGTTGCCAGCAGATCTCTCTGAAAATAAAAAACCTAACAAAATACTTTCTTTTTAGCAAGCTCAGGAGAGCTCACTAAGTAGCACCCAGCTCGTCCGGGCACAGTTTCAAACTGAGGTCTGGAGGAGGGACATAGAGGGAGGAGCCAGTGCACACCAGTATCCAAATTCTTTCTTAAAGTGCCCTGTCTCCTGCGGAGCCCGTCTATTCCCCATGGTCCTTACGGAGTCCCCAGCATCCACTAGGACGTTAGAGAAATAAAATCTATAATTTATCTTGTCACATGCACGAATAGCAGCAACCTCTGTACTACTTACATACTGGGACAGGACTCAGGAGGACTCTGTATCTCTCATTAGATAACAGTTTACACAGGACCCAGGCACCCAGCAGTTGCCTGGTTCTGGTTAAAATGCTGACATGCTGAGGTTACATGCTAGCACGCTGAGGTTGTATGCTGACATGCTAAAATTACATGGTGACACGCAAAGGTAACATGCTGACACGCTGAAGATACATGCTGACATGCTGAGATTACATGGTGACACGCTGAGGTTACATAATGACATTCTGAATGTTGACACCAAATAGCTGACAGGTGCTTCGTGTTGACAGTCGGAATGTTGACATAGACAATAGGTTGACGTGTCTGCATTCACAAATGTGGACATGGTTAACATGTTGATATTTGCCATGTCAACTCCAGAATGTCCGTACACTGTTTTATGCTTATTTTAGCCTAAACCTAACCCCTAACCCTAGTGCTAAACCTCTTACCCTAAACCTATGCCTAAGCCTTATGCTAACCCTTTTTCTAACAGTAACCCTAACCCTTACCTAAGCCCTAACCCTTACCCTGGCCCTAACCCTTACCTTATCTCTAACCCTTACCCTAACCCTCTTTCTAACCCTAGCCCTTAGCCTAACCATTTATCTAACACTAACCCAAACCTTGGCCCTAACCCTTACCCTAGCCCTAACCCTAGAACTAACCCTGACACTAACCCTTACCCTGGCCCTAACCCTTACCCTAGCCCTAACAATTACCCTATAACTAACCCCTAGCACTAGCCCTATTTAGCCCTAACCCTAGCACTAACTCTTACCCTAGCCCTAACCCTTACACTAGCCCTTACCATGGCACTAAACCTAACCCTAGCCATAACCCTAGCCCCCAACTCTTACCCTTACTCTAGCTCTAACCATAACCCTAACACTTACACTAGCCCTTACCCTGGCACTAACCCTAGCCATAACCCTAGCCCCCAACTCTTACCCTTACTCTAGCTCTAACCATAACCCTAACCCTTACACTAGCCCTTACCCTTACCCTGGCACTAAACCTAACCCTAGCCCCCAACTCTTACCCTTACTCTAGCTCTAACCCTAACCTTTACCCTAACCCTAAAAATAACACAAAAATGTCATGCTGACCATATTTAATTTTTATTGTTTTGCTTATCAGAATTGCGGTGCAGCGAGCAGTGTCAGCCATTTTTCCCCAGCAATCAATAGCTTGGTTGGCCCGTGAGTCAGTAGTTATTCCGAGTACAGTGACAAATAGGTTAATGAATAATATTTCCTCTTTGTCCTCAGACCGGTGATATGTAATTACTGCCTTGATGTACACCTTATGAACTGTAAGACGGATGCAGCATCTTGCAGCACACAGATGGCGAGCTGTATAATTATTCTGTGATGCATTAAATTGGTTTCTCATTACCATTTTATACGGCGGTATGAATATCAGGCAGTATCTGTTCCCTTTACACGCAGCCGTTTGATAAGCATACTCCTAATAAAGTAACTCATTTTTAAGTATCTGCAAATGTCTACCAATCATAAAAGTGTTTCTCTATCCTTTTAAATGGTACTAGCTCCTGTTTTTATTTTGCACATGACTCTGCAGTGAGCACTAGGGCTCGCTGCCTGATAAGGTTGGCTGTAATACCTCGCCAAGATGTCCTCACGTTTGTGCATGCGGGTAAAACGTTCCATAAAGATTGTCAATTTCTGCCACTGCAAAAAAAAAAAAAGGAAGAAATGTAGTTACCATAGCAATGTGACGGAGAATCTGTGTCTGGCAGCGATTTACCTTGTCATAAGAAGGTCTGGCGCCGTGACATCGAGAGAATTAAATGATTTGTAAATTACTTTTATAAAGCATCTGGTTATCATGTGAAAATATCCAGCACAGAGGAAAGAGGCTCGAAGCCGCAGTTACTATGAAAGAAGCTGCCGCACTGTCTCTCTCTAGTGACTACTATAGAACTGCACACAGAGGCTGCATACCCCAGTCTGAGCCCTTCTCCGAGTTATAGCCCCCGTCTTCCAAGCAGAGGCCTGAGGACGTTGCGGGCCAGAGGACCCCAATGGGCATTCAGTCAGCAACCAGCTGCCAACGCTGTACACAACCGGGCAGTTTTTAGTTTGAACGTTTCCAGGTGGTTAGCCTGCAGAGTAATGGGAGACCAGGAATGGTCACTTTCCACTGAGTGACCACCGCCTTGGATAAGGGACATCTTGGGTTCTACTGCAGTTGCTAAGAAAATGATCTGTCCTGATTAATTCCAGCCCGCAGGAAAAAAGAATGGGGCGGGGGGTGAAAATAACATTGGGGGTCATTCCGAGTTGATGGCTCGCTAGCTACTTTTTGCAGCGCTGCGATCAGATAGTTGCCGCCCACGGGGGAGTGTATTTTCGCTTTGCAAGTGTGCGAACGCCTGTGCAGCCGACGGCACAAAAAAGATTTTTGCAGTTTCTGAGTAGCTCTGGACTTACTCAGCCGCTGCGATCACTTCAGTCTTTTTGGTCCCGGAATTGACGTCAGACACCCACCCTGCAAACGCCTGGACACGCCTGCGTTTTTCCAAACACTCCCAGAAAACGGTCAGTTGACACCCACAAACGCCGTCTTACTGTCAATCACCTTGCGATCGGCTGTGCGAATGGATTCTTCGTTAAATCCATCGCCCAGAACCGATCCTCTTTGTACCGATCCTCTTTGTGCATACGCATGCGCAGTTTTGCAGAGAATTAACCTGATCGCAGCTCTGCAAAAAGTTGCTAGCGAGCGATCAACTCGGAATGACCTCCATTGTTCCATATAAAAGATCGGTTGCAATACCTGTACAAACTGTTGGAGCTCGAACAATAATCCCACCCAAAACTGCAAATTCAATTTTGATTGGAATATGGGGATATATTTAGAATGGGTACAGAATGTGCAGTGGACTTGGGCCCCTGTGTGAGGGGTCACCACAACGCTCACCCTGCATCCATAGGGGGAGATGTATCAAGCCTTGGAGAGAGATAAAATGGAGAGAGATTAAGGGTTCTATTTACTAAGCCTTGGATGGAGATACAGTGCATGGAGAAAAGACACCAGCCAATCAGCTCCTAATTGTCATTTTTTAAACCCAGCCTGTAACATGACAGTTAGGAGCTGATTGGCTGGTACTTTATCTCCGTCCAGTTTATCTCCATCCAAGCCTTAGTAAATAGACCCAAAAGTACAAACCAATGAGCTTCTAACTGTAATTTTCTGTACCCAGCCTGTAGTCTGGCAGTTATCTCTCTCCAAGGTCTGAAAAATCACCGCCATAGACTGTATTTATTTTCCCGCTGATGCTACAGAATTAATTGGGAAAATTGATGGCATTATTTTCCTGGGGATATTCGCGGAAGAGAAATCACATAGAAAATGCCATCACCATGAGAGTGGGGGCTGCACAGCGGCTGAACACAGCCCCCTCCCCCCTGCACACAGCCCCCTCTCACCTGCACACAGCCCCCTCCCCCCTGCACACAGCCCCCTCCCCCCTGCACACAGCCCCCTCCCCCCTGCACACAGCCCCCTCTCACCTGCACACAGCCCCCTCCCCCCTGAACACAGCCCCCTCCCCCCTGCACACAGCCCCCTCCCCCCTGAACACAGCCCCCTCCCCCCTGCACACAGCCCCCTCCCCCCTGAACACAGCCCCCTCCCCCCTGAACACAGCCCCTCCCCCCTGCACACAGCCCCCTCCCCCCTGAACACAGCCCCCTCCCCCCTGAACACAGCCCCCTCCCCCCTGCACACAGCCCCCTCCCCCCTGCACACAGCCCTCTCCCCCCTGCACACAGCCCCCTCTCACCTGCACACAGCCCCCTCTCCCCTGAACACAGCCCCCTCTCCCCTGCACACAGCCCCCTCTCCCCTGCACACAGCCCCCTCTCCCTTGCACACAGCCCCCTCCCCCCTGCACACAGCCCCCTCCCCCCTGCACACAGCCCCCTCCCCCCTGCACACAGCCCCCTCTCCCCTGAACACAGCCCCCTCTCCCCTGCACACAGCCCCCTCCCCCCTGCACACAGCCCCCTCCCCCCTGCACACAGCCCCCTCTCCCCTTAAAAACAGAAAGTTAAAATAACCTAAATAAATAGGTTCAAATAGATGACTTACCTGGGTCCAGCGTTCAGGGTATTGCTCTAACCTTCCAGCAACTAAGATGCAAAATCTAATACTAAAAGTAGTACAGGTTGAGTATCCCTTATCCAAAATGCTTGGGACCAGAGGTAATTTGGATATGGGATTTTTCCGTATTTTGGAATAATTGCATACCATAGTGATATATCATGGTGATGGGACATAAGTCTAAGCACAGAATGCATTTATGTTACATATACACCTTATACACACAGCCTGAAGGTCATTTAATACAATATTTTTAATAACTTTGGGGGTCATTCCGAGTTGATCGTAGCTGTGCTAAATTTAGCACCGCTACTTTCAGGCTCTCAGACATGCGGGGGGACGCCCAGCACAGGGCTAGTCCGCCCCGCATGTCAGTGCCGCCCCCCCGCAGAAGTGCAAAAGCATCGCACAGCGGCAATGCTTTTGCATTTTAGGAGTAGCTCCCGGCCAGCGCAGCTCCTGCGGCTTGCAGGGAGAACATCTTTGCTGCCCGGGTCGCAGCGGCTGCGTGTGACGTCATGCAGCCACCGCGGCCCACTCCCCCAACGGTCCGGCCATGCCTGCGTTGGCCGGACTGCGCCCCCCAGCCCCCTCCCGCCCATCAACCGACTCTGCCTGTCAACCAGGCAGAGGCGATCGGTAGGCAACAACGGATTCTGGCCGTCTGGCATGCGCCGGCGCACTGCGACACTGGCACATGTGCAGTACTGAGTCTGACCCGATCGCACCGCTGCGTTAAACTGCAGCGTGCGATCGGGTCAGAATGACCCCCTTTGTGTATTAAACAAAGTTTGTGTTCATTGAGCCATCAGAAAACAAAGGTTTCACTATCTCACTCTCACTCAAAAATGTAGGAATATTCCGTATTTCTGAATATTTGGATATGGGATACTCAACCTGTAGTATTATTTAACATGATTGGGGGTAGGCTAAACTTGTTACATCTGCAACTGAATAGCTCATGACTTTATTACCGCCATTTTCCCCTCTCGCCAGCGTCACAGATAAGATCCTGACCGGAGATACACTATATCCACACTTGGCTGCGGCATTTTGCTATTTTACAGTATCTGGCAGGAATGTTTCTGTCAATCATGTTCCGCAAGGGGTTACCTGTTTATCTTTCTTCCATCTAGACGCAGTCGTCATCTCATCTCTGTTCCTTAGGGGGACATTTACCAAGCAGTGATAAGAGCGGAGACGTGAGCCAGTGGAGAAGTTGCTCATGGCAACCAATCAGCACTGAAGTAACATCTATAATTTGCATACTATAAAATGATACAGAGCTGCTGATTGGTTGATGGGGCAATTTCTCCACTGGTTCACTTCTCCGCTCTTATCACGGCTTAGTAAATGTCCTCCTTAATAACGATTCCACAAAATGCATTCCATAATGGCGTATCAGAAACAAAGGTTGTATGGACGAGGCATCTCGCCCCCCCCTGCAAACTGTCCTGTTCCACCTACAGTATACTGCATACTAAAGGCTAAATGGTAATTCAATAGCATAATTATATACAGTAGGACACTTACCAGCTTAGCTGCAGTATTTAAGATTGTGTATTTATTAAAAGATGTGGCAGGCTCCTGATATGTAAAGTATCTTCATTCGCCCAAATGTATTATTACTGAGTTGCCAGGACAGACGGAGCCCACCCCTGTGATCAGTACAAGTAAAGTGATCGGAACCTTGTTCACTTTATTTTCTGTTTCGGCCAGTGTCGGCCAGTACAGGTGGGAGCTGGCAGCAGAGGGGAATGATCCTACAGAATCCTTTCCCTAAAAAAGTCTGCGGAGTGTAGACCATAAACTGCCGTCGGCCAAGCTTTGTAAATTGTACAGCTTTGTAGCCCCCATAGAATCCTATGGGGCTGCGGCTGCTGTTGGAAATGGATGGACTGCAGCAGATATGGGGATATGTCATGTGGTCCATACATGGTACATTGGGGAGATAATTAATATTTGCACGTACCCTCATAAAACACCCACAAGGGCCACAAATATTATTTGATAAATAGGCACCAAAGGGGTGTAAAGTTTGTCAATTCTCAAAGAATCCTGCTGTCGGTCTAGTAAGGTCTGTTGCAGTCAGCGAGCTGTCTTCAGCACAGACAGGACATTTTGGAGCAGATGTATTAAGTCTGGAGAAGTGATAAAGCAGTGATACGTGCACGGTGATAACGCACCAGCCAATCAGCGCCAATCAGTAAATTGACAGTTAGGAGCTGATTAGCTGGTGCGTTATCCCCTTGCGCTTATCACTTTGTTTTATCACTTCTCCGGGCTAAATACATCTGCCCCATTGTCTGCATTGTTACAAAAAAATGTAGAACACAGCGGCTGAAGTATTTACTTTGGCCAGCAGGAGGCGCAACCCCTCATTCTCATACTGATTCTGTTCTGACATTCTGACTTCTGACCTACAAGTGCTACAAATGTAGTATTTTATATTACATTACTGGATTTTATACTGGCGTAAGAACAGAACAATAACGATGCACCCTGAAAAGATGAATGAGGGGCAAGAGTATGCTAGATATAGTTTTACATTATCCCTCGTTGCTCGCTATAAGCCATAAGTCATGGATCTACAGTATGGCTACATCTTACTTTCAGACTTGTCTGACTCTTACCATGCACTGAATGATGTCATGTCTCATCCTCAATGATGTCACACTTATCCACTGCCATTACAATACGCACAAGCTATTAGATTATCTGAAGAGCTCCTAGTTCAGGGGTGGCCAACCAGTCAGAGACAAAGAGCCAAGAAATCTTGTTAGGTACATCAAAGAGCCGACATAGAGCCGAAGGCGCACTTGCAAAAAAGGGGTGTGACCTTGTACCTCCTAGGCCACACCCATGGTATAAAATTCATTGAAAAAGCCAGATTCACATAATACACTTCAGTTCCCCCATGTGTCACTCCAGCCAGCACCCTCCTGTGTCACTCCAGCCAGCACCCGCCTGTGTCACTCCAGCCAGCACCCGCCTGTGTCACTCCAGCCAGCACCCTCCTGTCACTCCAGCCAGCACCCGCCTGTGTCACTCCAGTCAGCTCCCCCGTGTGTATTTGGCTCCCTCAGTTCTCAGTCTACGTAGTGCTGCTGCATGTCTGGCTGGAATGCAGCAGTTTATGGATCTGTTGTGGTCACGTGACTTTGAGTGTCTGAGCCACATTTGAATAAAGAAAGAGCCGCATGTGGCTCAAGAGCCACTGGTTGGCCACGGCTGTCCTAGTTCACTTAATGGAATTCGGCCGAATAGATGGCAAACAATGGAACTGTACCAAATGGCTATATTTGCTGGATTCCCTATGGCACTATGATAAAAACTATAAATTACAGCCAGAATATGTATTCTAATCACATGGTAATATTGTCTTTAGACGAATACAAATGGAGAACAAATACAGCCATAGGCTATAATTGATGTTATTGTTATAAGATGTAATTGCTATAATGTATTTAAGTCTGAGAGAGGAATCCCACCAACGAACCCTCTATTCTACTTACCTGATGAAAATAATCCGCCGGTCGCCCCCCTACCTTGCTATAGTCTGTAGCCTGATCACATTGTGCTCCGTGAGATGTCGTTAAGGCTTTGTTATTTAGTGCTACCAGAGATTCAGTAATGGGGATATCATACTCACAAACAGCAGGTTTCCTCACCAATTCTAAATTGCTAAATTGTACGCGCTTAATGACTACTCAGAGAAACAGACATAAAATTAATAAATAAACTCCAAAGTAAACTAATAACATCTGTATGGGGTAAACAAACTAATGGGGAAAATCTTCTCAAGTCTAAAAAGTAAAATATAATCGTCTATAATTATTAGCGCATACATTTTAAAGAAAATATCATGAAATGATTGTCTGTGGCAGTTATTTATTAACGCTGTAAATTCTGCAAGCTATTGTAGAAGACGTCAGGGGAAGTTCAGTTTGTGTGGTCGTAAAAACAGGGAGTTTAGGGAACGGTCTGAGCATATTTGTATTGAGACAATTAATTTAGGGAGTAATTCAGAGTTGATCGCAGCATCAAATTTGTTAGCAGTTGGGCAAAAACCATGTGCAGTGCAGGTGGGGCAGATGTAACATGTGCAGAGAGAGTTAGATTTGGGTGGGGTATATTGTTTCTGTGCAGGGTAAATACTGGCTGCTTTATTTTTACACTGCAATTTAGATTTCAGTTTGAACACACCCCACCCAAATCTAACTCTCTCTGCACATGTTACATCTGCCCCACCTGCAGTTAACATTGGGGGTCATTCCGAATTGATCACCCGCTGCCGATTTTCGCAGCGCAGCGATCAGGTTAAAAAATGGCAAAACTGCGCATGCCTATGCACCGCAATACGCAGGCGCGTCGTACGGGTACAAAGCGGATCGTTGCTGGGCGATGGATTTAACGAAGAATCCATTTGCACAGCCGAACGCAAGGTGATTGAAAGGAAGAGGGCGTTTGTGGGTGTCAACTGACCGTTTTCTGGAAGTGTTTGTGAAAACGCAGGCGTGTCCAGGCGTTTGCAGGACGTCAATTTCGGCACCAAAAAGGCTGAAGTGATCGCAGCGGCTGAGTAAGTCCAGAGCTACTCAGAAACTGCACAAAATGATTTTGCACAGCTCGGCTGCACAGGCGTTCGCACACATTCGCAAAGCGAAAATACACTCCTCCGTGGGCGGCGACTATGTGTTTGCACGGCTGCTAATAGTAGCTAGCGAGCGATCAACTCGGAATGACCCCCCATGATTTTACCCAACTGCTAACAAATTTGCTGCTGCAATCAACTCTGAATTAGGCCCTTAGCTCGTTACTCAGCTTTGTCTGTTGGGAATAGCGCGGCCTTGATGTCACGATCAGACGCAGAACGAAACCTTAGATGCAAAGTTTTACTTTGTGAAACTGTTATTTATTTGCATTGGAATATGTACCCTGACTTGCAATGAAAGAGATGCTTATTGTTCTAACAAATACAAATTATTATTCTACATTCTATGTTAAATATCTAGGGTCGTTTCAGTTGTGGGTGATGCAGGTGTTACCATAGCAACAGCACTTCGAGGACGTTGACCACAATTGAATCGACCGCTTAAAGTTAATTGGCTGGGCCTAATAGTTTGACCCCATAGAACGGTGATCACAGCTCATAGCATAGCGTATAGAAATCATATACCAGCTGTCAGGATCCCAGAGTTCAGGAGGCCCACGCCGCAATCCCGAGAGCCGGTGAAATACCGACACACAGAATCCCGACAAACGCTCGGTATTCCCACTTGGTTGGTGAGTCCACGCGAAGCGAGCCGCTGGGTTCGATGTAAGGTGAGCACGGCGAACCTTCAACTCGCTGCCAGGATTCCGGCAGACAGGATGGCGCTGGCGGGATATCATATGTATCCCAGCTCTACAATGTGGTTGATCTTGTTCATTAATCGGTGTTTTCTGAAACCAATGATGGACCATCACCCGAACAGGTTATATTACAGGCAAAGTACAGATGGAGCCTCGATCATCTAGGTTTCTCTGCTGCACCTAGGTGCACCAAGGTTTATTAGCATAAGCCTTTCATCTATTGTTCTCAGCTGCTATACAATACAGAGAGAACAATACAGCAGGGGATTAAGTCATTGTGATATGTGAGAAGTAGAGTCATCGATAAAGTGATGACTTTACTTCTAGGTTGGGCCCCAGTCCATGGCACTGCGGATGTGTACTCAGCAGACGTTACCGGTGAGGGGTCCTATGGAAGTTGTCGTCACTCTTCAGAACTATTTTGCAGAATGCTTCACATTCCGCAGCTTGGTCAATTTTATAATATAGCAGACTCTACTTCTCTAATTACTTAGGGGTCTATGTACTAAGCTGAGGAGAGAGATAAAATACCAACCAACTAGCGCCTAACTGTCATTTTTCAAACACAGCCTGTAACCTGGCAGCTAGCAGCTGATTGGCTGCTACTTTATCTCTCTCCAAGATTTAGGTGGTCATTCCAAGTTGATCGCTAGCTGCATTTGTTTGCTGTGCAGCGATGAGGCTAAAAAAATGGCACTTCTGCGCATGCGTATGCAGCGCAATGCGCAGGCGCGACGTACTATTGCCACGAACGATGTCGTTTCACACAGGGTCTAGCGAAGCTTTTCAGTCGCACTGCTGGCCGCAGAGTGATTGACAGGGAAGGGGCGTTTCTGGGTGTCAACTGGCCGTTTTCAGGGAGTGTTCGGAAAAACGCAGGCGTGCCAGGAAAAAACGCAGGCGTGGCTGGGCGAACGCAGGGCGTGTTTGTGACGTCAAAACAGGAACTGAACAGTCTGAAGTGATCACAAGCGCTGAGTAGGTATTGAGCTACTCTAAAACTACATTTAAAAAAATGCCACCACTCTGCGCTCCTTTCGTTCGCACTTCTGCTAAGCTACAATACACTCCCAGTGGGCGGCGGCATAGCGTTTGCACGGCTGCTAAAAACTGCTAGCGAGCGAACAACTCGCAATGACCACCTTAGTACATAGACCTCCAAAATAAGAAGTGTCATGTGTCTTGCAAGGCTCAGTACTGCTTGTAGTGTCTCTGTGAGTGTACTGGTCAGTGACGCTGTCTTTAACATCGTCTCTGGGTCCGGGATGAGTCTGTTCACAATTTTGGTAACATTTTACATCACAATAAGAAAAGACAAGAAGGGATAATGCTGCAAGAATCTGTAACATAGTAACATAGGGGGTCATTCCGAGTTGATCGCTCGCTAGCTACTTTTTGCAGCGCTGCGATCAGATAGTCGCCGCCTTTAGGGGAGTGTATTTTCGCTTTGCAAGTGTGCGAACGCCTGTGCAGCCGAGCTCTGCAAAAACATTTTGTGCAGTTCCTGAGTAGCTCAGAACTTACTCGGCCCTTACATAGAAACATAGGGGGGAATTCAAATGTTTGAAAAGTCGGTTGGGTGTCTGTCTATTAGATAGGAAAAAACAGACATCCAACTGACTTTTCAAACATTTGAATACCCCCCATAGAATTTGACGGCAGATAAGAACCAGTTGGCCCATCTAGTTTGCCCCTTTTTTCCCTAGTCTGCCCTTGCGATCACTTCAGCCTGTCCGGTCCCGGAATTGATGTCAGACACCCGCCCTGCAAACGCTTGGACACGCCTGCGTTTTCCCAAACACTCCCTGAAAACGGTCAGTTGACACCCAGAAACGCCCTCTTCCTGTCAATCTCCGTGCTATCAGCTGTGCGAATGGATTCTTCGTTAAATCCATCGCTCAGTAATGATCCGCTTTGACCCGTACGATGTGCCTGCGCAGTAGTGACTTGATTGCTGCGCTGCGAAAAATGGCAGCGTGCGATCAGGTCGGAATGACCCCCATAGTTAATGAGGTTGAAAAAAGACAAGTTGTCCATCGAGTTCAACCTTTATGTATTGACCCTATGCTGTTCCCTATATAACCAGAGCTTAATCCATAATGATAAAGTTCCGTTGCCAACTACAATTCTTAGTTTTTCTACAATCATTTTTTTTAAGAATACATTATCTATATCATAGATTAAACCATAATGACTCAATTGAGACAGTGTTTTGTCTCGTTGACAACAATATTACATAGTTTTCTTAAAAGCACATTTTTCTAAGATACGTACATTTAGAAGTTATATCCTTGGATATTTTTTCAGTTAGAAGTTTATCTAACCCGTTTTTATAAGTATTGCCCGAGTCCGACATCATTACTACCTTTTCTGGCAAAGAATTCCATATCCTTACTGCCCTTACTGTGAAGAACCCCCTCCTTCGCTGGGTACAAAATTTCCTCTCCTCTAACCTCAGCGGGTGTCCGCGTGTCCTATGTAGAGATCTCACAACAAACAGATCCCCTGCTAGCTCCATGTATGTTCCTTTAAAAGCCCACTTATTGTTATAACACGCCCACTTTTTTGTTATGACACGCCCCTTTTTTTGCGCTATTATTCCTCCTAGGTAGATCACAAAAGCTTTTTAGCTTTCAAAGTAGATCGCCGACTCCAAAAGTCTGGCCACCCCTGCTCTAAGGTGTCCTTTTTATAATGTGGTGCCCAGAATTGTGCACAATATTCCTTATTCTCCATATAAATGACTGTAATCAGGTCTGTTGCCTTCATTTTGCTAAAGGAGGGTCCATATGGGATAGATTAAAAGGGGATGTAATCACTAATCATGTGACCGGCAGTCGGAATCCAGTGTATACTGGCAGTGGAATCTCCACCAGTCACCCATTCCCAACCCAATAAAAATATTCAGTGAGATCTGGGGCTTAGGGTGTGTATACACGGTGAGATTTTTTCTCCCGATTCTGACTATATAGTCAGAATCGGAAGAAAAGTTAGTGCAGATCGCAAGGTGACAGTCACCTTGCGATCCCGATTTGATGCCTATGCGTGGTCCCGCGCGGCATCGAAAGAAAAGATAGACTGTGCGGGCAAGTCAATTTTGGCTATCTCTATAGAAGAGATAGTCAAAATTGACACTTAGCCAAAATCGCACATAGCCAGTATCGCTAAAACACACTCATTATGTGCTTGCGATACTGACTATGTGCCGACCCGGCCCCTGTCGCATATTGAGAATCGTGTATAGCCCGAATCTCACCGTGTGTACACACCCTTACTGTATGTTTCTGCTATTTTTTGGGCGATCTGCATCAGGCTCTGAGGAAGATGACTTCAACTAGGTGGTGTCAATTTGTTTTCTCTTCAGGACGGGCGCAGTAATCTTTGATTTTTTTTCTTAGGGCCATACATCCATTGACTGGCTGTCCTTAATTGATAAAATAAGTTTCAGAAGCATCACTGTCTGAGTGTATTCACTATAGTGCCAACTTCGGCTAACTTCTCCTAGAATTTTTGGTGTAGCCACTTAAGGAATGTCACTGCTTTCTTGATAAAATGACTTTACAGTAAGTTGGCTCTTTGAAGATGTAAGTTTTTGAAGATACTGGCAGAATAAGCCTTTAAATTGAATTGGATTTGGGATTGAGGATTATTGATAATCAGTGGGGCTATAAAGTCAAATGAAACGCGTTGGGTGATTAGATGTTGGTCTTTTCTTCTACTGGTGATGCACTTAGGGGGTTATTGAGGTTTGTTAGCAAACCGAAATAGCACACTAATGGGCATGTGCACTGCAGGTGGAGTAGATGTAACATGTGCAGAGAGAGTTAGAGTTGGGTGGGTTATATTGTTTCTGTGCAGGGTAAATACTGCCTGTTTTTTTTTTTTTACACTGAAATTTAGATTTTAGTTTAAACCTTTTAGGAATCTTAGACTTGCTCGAAGTTGAGACTCTTGGACTAGCTTAGAATTGTGGTTTTTGGACTTGATGAGTGTGGGAACTCTTGGACTTGCAATTTGTGAACACACTTGGACTTGATACCCAAGGAGGAAACTCGGACTTAGTTGGTGTCATGGGAAACCAACTCTACTATTGGAGTGAGACTCCTAGAGCCTCAAGGGGGTCTTCACCAAAAGCAACCCCCATACTGTTCCCTTAGTAAATGAATGTGCACACCAGTACTTAGCCCCCCCCCCTCCCCCTGGAATTAATACCTCCAGCAATAGGAGCTCACCCAATAGTCTGAAGACTCTGGATAGCACTGAGGAGAGACTGTGATTGAGTCACAAAATAGCCTGGGAAGTGAGGCTTGTGTTGGATAAAACCTCTGTCAGAGCAGATGTACTCTGTGCAGGTGGTACTGTATGCAGACTATTAGCCGGAGCACTGAGGTAGACAGACAGAGGGTGCACACTAAACCTTAGGTGGTAGCAGGCTGTCCAGGATACAGAACACCAACAACAAGAAGGAATCTGGCAGAGTATTAACAGGAAATAACTGTACAGGTGTCAGGGTCCAGCGGTTTACACAGCAGGGCATACACTATAACCAGCACTGAGGGAGTGGCATGGAAAGAATATATAGGGTAGCTGCACCAATCAGCTACCAGACAAGAGGGAGGAACAATAATTACAAAAGGCCGTGCTGCTGCACGTTCTCCCTAATCAAACAGCGCCTGCTTCCTGATTGCCTAGCAACCAGGAACGCCATCTGCGCCCAGTGTCACAGTTTGAGACTGTCAGCCCAGGCGGGCCGGAAGAGACGCAGCATCCTGTTCACCTGCCAATGGCTGAGACCTGCATGCAGCACGGAGAGCCTGGCGGACAGTGACACCACCCAAATCTAATCTCTCTGCACGTTACATCTGCCCCACCTGCAGTGCAACATAGTATTGCTCATTAGTGTGCTTTTTTTGTTTTGCTAACAAACCTGAATACGGCGATAGTCCTTTATACTCTTTCATATAATTCTGTAATGGTGATAATTAGTGACAAAGAAGAAACCACTCTAGGACTACTGGTAGTGTACGCATCATCCTTTGTAAACACATGCAAGCTATTTATTATTTTATATTATGTATATAGTGCTCCTATACAGTGCTCATATGTACATAGTTTATATATCATGGAAGAACCATCCGATGCAGCCACCTGGAGCTGATCTTGTGTCTTATTGCACTGCACATGTTCCGGAATCATGCACACGCTAGTACGAACATTGTAGATCCCTACGCGTTTCAACCACATCGCCGGCGACTAAAGAGGCGGAATGGGCTGCAAAGGGGGCCGATTGACATTCAAATCTCAGTCAGGACCAAGATATCTAAAATGAAAATAATAATAAAGCACTTTGCACCCCTCCCCGATTCCCTTTTCCTTTAGCTGTCTACAGTACATCTATTGAATTTAGGTCAAGTGCAACCCATCTAGAATGATGGCAGAGGTCACCAGTGATAGCGTAATTGGCGAGAGCCGCGAGGGATCACATCTAATCTAAACGCTGCTGATTGAGGGTGATAATAAGATATCCTCATGGATAATGAAAGGAATCAGGCACGTCTGTATTATAATCATACGACTATTTACACATTCCACATGATCACGGCTCTGTCTGATCCTTTAATTGAGCAACATTATACTGCAAGCTCTCAAGTCCTGGTAGCGAGACATAACTGCTGGGTATGACGGGGCAGGGGGCTGATTAGTATTGTGCGAAAAGTAATATTTATGAAACACTGAGAGAAAGATCTTAGACAAACATGTATGCATAGAATAAAGGATTAATGAGCAATCAGGGTATAGTGGGCGGGCTAGGCAATGCAGAAGCCGATGAGGGTAAAACGTTTTGACGGGAAGACAGGACAGTATATAAACAACTACAAACTCTCAGTACATACAGTATGTCTCTCCAAAAGCTCAAATAGACACCTTTATCTCTCTCCATGTTTTGATACACCTCCCCCTAAGGCGTCTATTTGCTCATTAAGTGATTTTATGATTGACAGATGGGTCCACTACTTAGGTGAACTATTATGGCAGCAGAGGAGGGGGGGGGGGGGGGGGGGCACACCTAAGGGACCGCCCTATGCCCCATGCAGCAGTAGTAGTGCAGCAGACAATTTATCGCCTCCTCTAAATCCTTGTGCCCCTACAATTGGTTTCTTGACTTCATGCCCCAGTCCAACACTGTGGGCCCTCATATGATATTGCTACGGTGACCCCAAATTTCTATCTACATTCTGGATCTACGGGGACCCTGAGAGGTGGAGCCGACGGAGGCAAGCGCACAGTTTGCGTTTATCTACAGAGATCTGTCCGACTCCGCCTCAGGCCAATTTTAAATGATCACTCATCTTGCGGTTACTGTGTAACAATATGATCACTCTCACATTGGGGGTCATTCCGAGTTGTTCGCTCGTTGCCGATTTTCACTATGCTGCGATTTGCTGCTAAATGCGCATGGTACGCAGCGCGCATGCGCTAAGTTATTTTACACAAAACTTAGTAGATTTGATGTTGATCCTGCGGCGCTTTTCAGTCGCACTGCTGATGGGTGAGTGATTGACAGGAAAGGGGCGTTTCTGGGAGGTAACTGAGCGTTTTCCGGGAGTGTGCTAAAAAACGCAGGCGTGTCTGGAGAAACGGGGGAGTGGCTGGCCGAACGCTGGGCGTATTTGTGACGTCAAACCAGGAACTAAACGGACCGAGCTGATCGCAATCTAGGAGTAGGTCTGGAGCTACTCAGAAACTGCAAGAAAATATTTAGTAGCAATTCTGCTAATCTTTCGTTCGCTATTCTGCTAAGCTAAGATACACTCCCAGAGGGCGGCGGCCTAGCGTTTGCAATGCTGCTAAAAGCAGCTAGCGAGCGAACAACTTGGAATGAGGGCCATTGCCCAAGGAATAAACGTCTGCTCTCCTCAAGGCTTACATCAAATTGCATTTTACTGATCTGCATCTTAGATATCGTCTGCCTTAATCATTTTACACCTCAAAAATAATCTCCAAAAAACTTTGGAGTAAACATGTTTGCAAAAGCTTTCAGACTTGTTTTTGTTTGCAAATTTTCTAATTGCAGAATTAATGTCAGCGCTTCATAAAATGCCAGATTATTAATCAACACTGCCACCTAGTGGGTTATAAAGATAATGCATGGATGATGTATCAGACATGAAAATACTGTAATTACATGCTATACGCCACTTAATACAGAGATATTTACAGTGTACCCATAACCTACCCACACAAGAGAGTTAATTGACCACATCCATAAGCCGCCGAGACACAGTGCAACATTCTCGTTGGTGAAATCACTTATGCGTCTGTTGAAGTGCACGTGTTTTGTGATGGGTCTGGTTTCATGATTTCAATTCACAGATCAAGATTACTGAAATGAAACAAAACAATGGAGAGAAAGTAATACAATGTTGTACAGAGTTCTGAGCTAGCGGAGATGGAACCTCATCCCCAACTGGTAACGCTGCACGCGTTATGCTTCTTCCTCTTGTGCTGCAGCTGCACTGTAGTCACTGTAATACATAATTTGCCATACGCATAGTACCAGTTGTGACAAACAGTGTCGGTGCCTCTTGTGATTAAATGAAGCTGCAATGGGGGGGAAAAATGAGCTGTATTATAGGAGAAAAGTGGAAACATTTGATTTAATGAGCAGGTAGGTTCTGAAGGAGGAAAATGGACTTTGATGTGAGATTGATACACAATGTAATCAGGGCCGGCTCCAGGGTTTTCAGCGCCCCGGGCGGGCAATAGGGGCGTGGCTGAAATGATGTGCGGTGCGCGATCACGTCATCGCGCACCGCACAACAAATGTTCCCTTCGTGGAGAGGACCTTTGCTGTGCGGTGCGCGATGACATCATCGCGCACCGCACAGTAAAGGTCCTCTCCAGGAAGAGAAACTAGTTCACGGCGGGGCACAGCACTGATAGCAGCAGCGGATCTTGCCATGGTGCGGCGCCCTCCGAATGGCGCCGGCGCCCTCCGGAAGGTGGCGCCCCGGGCAAAAGTCCTGCTTGCCCGTGGCAAGATCCGCTACTGAATGTAATCCTTCACTTTCTCCCACCTCTCTGCAAACCTAGGACCCGTTTCAGAGTTGAACTCAATGTTGATGTTTTATGCAGTGGAGCGATTCTTTTTTGCCATAAAAGCCGCAGTGGGCATGTGCCAGGATGATCTTGTGCAATGGCAGCTCTGGTAGGAAGGGGGCTTGCCGCTACCTGTGCATGCCTGGAGAGGAGAGAGCCAGCCCCGGACAGCCAGGTCCCGGCACCTGCGCAATGGATAAGGCAGGCGCTGGGACCGGCACATGCACTTGAGTGCGCATGCGCAAAACCCCAGCTTCTATGGACTGCATTGGCTGCAGCCCATAGAAGTCAGATAGGGCTGCCTGAACAACAGGGAGTGGCTTCCTGCTGGAAGCATGCTCCCTGCTAATTACAGCCTGGTCTGGCAGTCCCGGAGGAAGGAAACGCCTACCAGAGGGACTACCTCTCCTGCAGGTGACTGGCAGGTAGCACTTCCAATAGGAAGTTACATCAGTCACAGTGAAGCCACTGAGCCAGCGCAGTCACACAGATTGCAACTGGCTCAGCTGAGCTCACTGAAGTGTCAGGTTTTACTGGGGAGGGGAGGGGGGGGGGAGGGTTGCAGTCCTGCTGCCCACAGGTAAAACCCGCAACTGCTCCTAACTGTAATTTTTCACATCCTGTAACATGACAGTTAGGAGCTGATTGGCTGATGCTTTATCTCTCTCCACTTTAGCTCTCTCCAAGGCTTAGTATGTTTGCCCCAATTTCTGGTTTATACAGAAATATGAGTCTTTTTACACATGGACATTACTAGCAGGCATTTAATGCAGGATGAGCCTGATAGATGCGCATTAACGTTGGTAGTAGGCAGAATGGTGGCACAGTGGTTAGCATTGCTGTTTTAGCAGAGAGCTGGTTTCCTGTAGGTAGCCACTTCATGCCTGATCATCAGCCCAATCCGGATTGTATGGGCTGCAGCCGGGGGTTTGCACATGCGCACTCAAGCCGCACTTGTGCACTTGGTCCTGGCGCCAGCTAGATCCATTGCACAGGCATCAGGACTCGGTAGGCTGGGGGCTGGCTCTATCCTCTCCAACATGGACAGCGGCAGCCGCCATGCCCAAAACAGGAAGGAGCCGCCGCTGGCTAGGAGCTGAGTGGTTGGTAGTTTATCTCTTTCCACTTTATGGCTGCAAGGCTTAGCACATTTGCTCCTTTATGTGCTATATAATAAGTGCTTTCAAGCAGAAACAAATACATGAAATCTTTCCCCCTGCTCTTCACTTACAGCACCAAGATTTTCGGAGAACTAGTCTAAGGGGTATATTTAATTGTAGTCGGATCCATTCCAACATTCATTTGTCGGAATGGATCCGACCGGGGCTAATCAATGCAATCTCAATTCCACTTTTAAAAAAAGTCGAATTGAGATGTGGGAGCTGAGACAGGGGAGAGACGAGGGTAGACGGGGGAGAGCAGCGCTACAGCAGCGGGTATATAGCGCTGCTCTCCCCCGTCTGCCCGCAGCTCTCCCCCGTCCCCCCTTCCCCCATCTCTGCCTCTCCCCGTCCCCACATCACAGCCGCCGCTCACGGCAGCGTCCACCCAGCTCCAGCAAGCGAGGTCTTGCTTGCTGAAGCCGGGTGGATGCTGCTGTGAGCGGCGGCTGTGACATCCTCCGGCGCGGCTCTCCGTCTGCCCGCGGCTCTCCCCGTCTCTGCAACCGCATCTCACTTCGACTTTTTTAAAGTCGATTTGAGATGGTCGAAAAGGGGGCCCCGTTTTCGACACAAGCACGTGGATCGGCAGCTATTCCCCCAATCCACGTGCTTTTCGACAAGTCAAATTCCTCGACTTTTCGAAAAATTTGGGGTTAGATTGAATAGGTCGGAAGCCCTTCCGACCTAAAAAAGTTGAAAACTGCCATCTTTTCGACAGTCGGCAGCTTTTGACTTCAATTGAATATACCCCTAAATGAAAATTCAAGAAGTGCACCTTTAAACTAAACGAGCAAACCAAGTCTTTGTATTTCATCAGCATGTCTTACACCTTACACTTACTGTTATGCTCGCTATTGTTGCCTAGAAATTTCACATAATAATATAAAAATGTCCTCAAAGCCGCTCTAATGAAATATTTGGATCAAAGCTTAATACAGTAATTCTGGAAATACTGAAAATAAAAATTTTAGTTTGCGGAAAAATAGTACAGTACGTGATGGAAATTTTTTTAGAATGTTTTCTGGAGATGACACCCAGAAACCTAAAATCAGCTGTTTGTTTTCAGAAAGATTGTTGTCTGTTGCAGGCCTGTGTAATTAACTATTTTATTCCGTTACAATTTTTCAAACTGCAGCCATTATTGTAATAAATGTAATTTTATATACCGGAAAACAGGTGCCCCAATAACATAGAATACACATAGCCAATTCAACATGGCCTTAATGGAAAGAAGAGAAATACAGTATACTGTTTCCCATCTGGCATAGGGTAGTACACGCATATTTTATATTAGCAGTTTTATAAATTGTTTCTGAAATACGCATTTGTGCACTTTACTTACTATAGACTGAGACAGATGTAAGAATGTGTGTTGGGAAGGTTTGTTTGTTGGATGTTAGATAAAGTAAAATCTATACATGCTATTGCTGTAATTCTAGATATTAAGGCAATGGATGCTTTTCTAAAAGCAGTCATATCGATGTATCTCCCTGTATAATGTGCGTTTAGTAGTTTTATTTTAGAAGCATATTTTATACCCAATTGTTTAAAGAGAAAAAAAAACAGTACATGGAAATAACCACTACCAGATATGAACAAATCTTACATGATTTAATACTAGATTCATTTTATATGAACATTATATTTAATTTCTAATCCTCTAGAACTGAAGTGCATAATTTGGCCTTTGCTAATGAGGCTTTTCTCACCCCTGTGCTGAGCCTATTTTGCTGTTTCATTGGAGGTTCATATTCCACCATCAGACAAACAGTAGTGCTATCATAATCCTGGCATGGCTTAAACCACTAGGCTGAGCTTTGGATCATGCGGTATGTCAGCTGTTGTGTTTCGTCCTGTAGGATAGTTGGGGGTGTGGTTATGATAAGTTATATAACTTTTCCTTGCTAGCCTTCGGCCTCTTTCACCTGATGGATTTCCCACTCTCTTTCTGCGATTTGGGTCACTGTTTAGTAAATTTGTGAGGCAGAAAATACCACAGATCAGCGGCTTTGGGTGCTGTAAAGTGGGTTGGGTACACTCACATTCGTTGTCATGAATATAAAAGTTGTGCCACCCAAACATGGACAGCATTTGCTTGAATTGGATACAACATTTTGTATAGTTATTAAAAGCACTCAGGGTGGTCACGATGCACTTTCTTTGTTATGTAGGTTTGCATTGTTGTGTCTTGATGCGACAAGTCTTTGCCACCATACAATAATCAATAATAATTTAAATAATCGCTGAACTTTTCTCCTCCAGCTGATTTCTCCGAGTCTTTATTTCAAGTTTTGGAATGGGGAGAGATAGCGCTCACTGGGGGAAGGTTAGGATGAGTGCTGCTAGACCTGGCGGTGTCCTACCTCCTGTTGCAGATAATTGGAAGGAATGGGTCAGCGCACTCTGGGGATGTGGATGTTGAGGAGGGGGGGGGAGGAAGGAAATGAGGGGGGGGGGGGATTGACCTTGTTCTTGTATGAGGATAACCAACGATATGTATGTTCCCTGTAAGTGCAATGATAACCCGTGAGACAAGATGGGTTGTGTATATTTATTGATTGTATGTTACATATAGGTGAACATCCCTCTTCAGGTATGTCCTGCAGACTACCCTTTCTGAGTGTACCCTCCTAAATGGTACACCTGTGCTTGGGCCCTTACAGTCAATGTGTCCAAAATGCCACTATCAGGTGTGTCTTGCAGACCACCCTTTATATGTATACCTTCCTGATGGTATACCCTACTCAGAAGGACCCCAGCTGGGGTTAATGTCGGGTGTACCCTATTATGGTATAGGTGGTATAGGTGACCCATAATAGGGTACACCCGACATTAACCCCAGCTGGGGTCCTTCTGAGTAGGGTATACCATCAGGAAGGTATACATATAAAGGGTGGTCTGCAAGACACACCTGATAGTGGCATTTTGGACACATTGACTGTAAGGGCCCAAGCACAGGTGTACCATTTAGGAGGGTACACTCAGAAAGGGTAGTCTGCAGGACATACCTGAAGAGGGATGTTCACCTATATGTAACATACAATCAATAAATATACACAACCCATCTTGTCTCACGGGTTATCATTGCACTTACAGGGAACATACATATCGTTGGTTATCCTCTTTATTTCAAGTTGCTATTTAGACAACAAACACAAAACACTCATCAGCCATTAGGATGATTAACAATATAAATCTATTTATGCTGAAAAAAATATATACACTACTCAAAAAAATAAAGGGAACACTAAAATAACACATCCTAGATCTGAGTGAATGAAATATTCTTATTAAATACTTTGTTCTTTACATAGTTGAATGTGCTGACAACAAAATCACACAAAAATTATCAATGGAAATCAAATTTATTAACCCATGGAGGTCTGGATTTGGAGTCACACTCAAAATGAAAGTGGAAAAACACACTACAGGCTGATCCAACTTTGATGTAATGTCCTTAAAACAAGTCAAAATGAGGCTCAGTAGTGTGTGTGGCCTCCACATGCCTGTATTACCTCCCTACAACACCTGGGCATGCTCCTGATGAGGTGGCGGATGGTCTCCTGAGGCATCTCCTCCCAGACCTGGACTAAAGCATCCGCCAACTCCTGGACAGTCTGTGGTGCAACGTGGCGTTGGTGGATGGAGCGAGACATGATGTCCTAGATGTGCTCAATTGGATTCAGGTCTGGGGAACGGGCGGGCCAGTCCATAGCATCAATGCCTTCATCTTGCAGGAACTGCTGACACACTCCAGCCACATGAGGTCTAGCATTGACTTGCATTAGGAGGAACCCAGGGCCAACCGCACCAGCATATGGTCTCACAATGGGTCTGAGGATATCATCTCGGTATCTAATGGCAGTCAGGCTACCTCTGGCGAGCACATGGAGGGCTGTGCAGCCCCCCAACGAAATGCCACCCCACACCATTACTGACCCACTGCCAAACCGGTCATGCTGGAGGATGTTGCAGGCAGCAGAACGTTCTCCTTGGCGTCTCCAGACTCTGTCACGTCTGTCACATGTGCTCAGTGAGAACCTGCTTTCATCTGTGAAGAGCACAGAGCGCCAGTGGCGAATTTGCCAATCTTGGTGTTCTCTGGCAAATGCCAAACGTCCTGCACGGTGTTCGGCTGTAAGCACGACCCCCACCTGTGGACGTCGGGCCCTCATACCACCCTCATGGAGTCTGTTTCTGATCGTTTGAGTAGACACATGCACATTTGTGGCTTGCTGGAGGTCATTTTGCAGGGCTCTGGCAGTGCTCCTCCTGTTCCTCCTTGCACAAAGGCGGAGGTAGCGGTCCTGCTGCTGGGTTGTTGCCCTCCTACGGCCTCCTCCACATCTCCTGATGTACTGGCCTGTCTCCTGGTAGCGCCTCCATGCTCTGGACACTACGCTGACAGACACAGCAAACCTTCTTGCCACAGCTCGCATTGATGTGCCATCCTGGATGAGCTGCACTACCTGAGCCACTTGTGTGGGTTGAAGACTCCGTCTCAAGCTACCACTAGAGTGATAGCACCGCCAGCTTTCAAAAGTGCCCAAAACATCGGCCAGAAAGCATAGGAGCTGAGAAGTGGTCTGTAGTCACCACCTGCAGAACAACTCCTTTATTGGGGGTGTCTTGCTAATTGCCTATAATTCCCACCTGTTGTCTATTCCATTTGCACAACAGCATGTGAAATTGATTGTCAATCAGTGTTGCTTCCTAAGTGGACAGTTTGATTTCACAGAAGTGTGATTGACGTGGAGTTACATTGTGTTGTTTAAGTGTTCCCTTTATTTTTTTGAGCAGTGTATATACTTTTTCCCCCCAAATGACCTTGAATTTTTAGAAATAGCTTTTAGTTTGCACTTATAGTTCCTGACACGACAAGGACACCCAAATTGAGCAAAAAAGGGCTTTGTTTTATTGTTTATTTGAAATTGCAGTAAAGTGAATTGATGCTAAATGTCAGCATTTTTTATGCTAACCACAATCAAGAAATACTTTGCTGTCCTTGGTATGACGTAAACCTTCTCTCCGAAACAGTGAAACACAGGATTCTACAGATAGGCTTCATTGTAAATGCATTCTTTTGTTTGCTAGTCTGATTGAAATGCATAAAATGTGTAGAAATAATATGGCAGCCCAGCAAGGCGTATCATTATGAAACACAGAGAAATTACAGCATTAGCTCATGGCACCTCTGAGTTTGTTGAAAGCAAGTTTGGGTGTGAAGTGGGCACTATACAACTTTCCCTTCCCCCCACCCCCAGCTCTGGACTTTTCAACAGCGACAGTTGCATCGGTCGCACAGTGCGAGGGGGAAAGGGGTCTTTGGGGCTTAGCACATATAAACATACATGTTATGCAGTATGTAATACTGTATATGTGCTTGCTGGTTGTCTCGGCAAGCAGGGCCCTCTTACCTCTCTGTCTGTTATCACTCGGCCTTGTCTTATTACTGTTTTGTTAGTAAAGTACAACAGAATATGCTGACCGTAATGGCTTGGCTCAGCACTGCATGAAAGAACTTGCCGAAAAGTCTCCCAGCTACTTTCTGCCACTGGAAGTGAGTGGGACTATATAATACATGATTATAACATTTGACAAAAAATTGCCTGTTTAAAATAAAGAAACACACTGCTGCCACTTGACAGTTCGTGATAACTGTCCATCTTTAGACACATTTTTACCAATGGAAGTAAATTGTTACAAGTATTGGTAAGGAAGGTCAAACATTTGCAATGTGTCAATTGTCTGCGACAGTATGTTTCTACATTGGCAACAGACAATTTCAGGCAGAAGCGCTATTTCATGCATCAGGAGTTTTTTCAAGTAATTTGTAGTCTCAGCATAACTGAGTTGATTTAGAAAAATAACTTTGGAGGACACTTACCCTTTAATATTTCTATTGACCTCCCAATCAGTATGATATTTAGTCTTGGGTGAAGTGGATCTTCGTCACAGTATAAAACAATATTGGTTTTGACAGCCATTGGAATAGAAGGGAACAAGGCTTCGTTTATTTTGCATGATATTAGATTGGGAATCTACTTTATTGATCACATTGACCTTGAGATATCGAACGGTGTTGAGACAATAGTGGCAATGATAAAGTGTGGCTATTCCAATATGTGCGCAAACCAGATGAAATGATACAGGTAACTCTACCACCATTTTCCTTTTCATACATGCTCTTACACATATATGGTGATATGATGGGTCTGGGACTCAGGGTCGACATAATTTAAGTCGACACACCTTAGGATGACACCAGTTGGTCGACACACCTTAGGTCGACACCAGAAATAGGTTGACACTGACAATAGATCGACATGAGTTTTTTATGAGGGGGGGGGGTTGTGTCGTTTTATAATTTGGTGCGCCGTTACATCATCGTTGTATCATATTTATACAAATGTACTACAGTATACTCCTCCTCTTTGTTGTATAAAATAAATTCAAAATCTTTTTCGTTTCTGTTCCCCATTAAAACAAAAAGACGCCTAAAACACGTTTCTGTTTATTTGACATAACTTCCGCCTTATTTGGGAAAACATCTTTAATGCATTTCTAAAAAGAAAATATGTAAGAAACGTTTGTTTTAATATTAAAGTCAAATGTGAAATGTTTTACTGTTTCGTCCAAAACTGAACTTCCTGGCTGCAGCAAACGGCAAAGATCTCTGACAGATGATCAACAATAGGAGATTGTAGCATCCAATTACTGTGATCACCTTCAAAGGGATTCTTGACTGTATCTAACCTTTTTTTTTTCACTTCATAAATTGTGTTGTTGTAGATGTCTAATTTGGATGGAATAAATCACTGACAAGGATTCACGTTTCTCAAATCCTCAAACGAAGAAAAGGTCAGTTCCGTTGTCTGCACTTTTGTTCCTGTTATTTTTCTGAAGTTTCTTTTTGTTGTGTAATAGCACCTTTCCTGTTTGTGCTTTTGTACTTTGTGGTCACACGGTGTTCTCTGGAATGGAATAATAGCTTTAAGTTTTTTGTGTACAAAGGGGCTTGATTCAGGTAAGGAAAGCAAAAAAGCCCACAACTGGGCAAAACCATGCTGCACTGCAGGTGAGGTAGATGTAACATGTGCAGAGAGATTTAGATTTGGGAGGGTTAATTTGTTTCTGTGCAGGGTAAATACTGACAGCTTTTGCATGTCGCCCACAAATGTCAGATAGCTTTATTTTTATACTGCAATTCAGATTTCAGTTTGAACACACCCCACTCAAATCTAACTCTCTCTGCACATGTTACCTCTGACCCACCTGCAGTGCTGCATGGTTTTGACCAGTTGTGGGCTTTTTTGTTTTGCTTACAAACCTGAATCGGGCCAAAGTCTGCATGCAGAGAAAATTGTCAGAGTGAAAATAGTATAACTATATACTCAGATGTACTCCACTCAAAATATTTAAGGAGAGATTACTAAAATTATTAGACTTTGTGAGATTAAAGTATGTGCAGACCACAAATATGCTTCTTGATGCATACAATGTATTAAAATGTATCTGAATATACAAAATATGACAAAACACAGGCTATAGTACAATTTCTGCCTAAAGTTATTGTGAAATGTCCGGGCTCAGAACTGTATATAAGCAACACTGCACACCGAAGAAGTCAGCATGTTCAAATACACAAACTCATTATGGAGCTCAACAGAGGCCCCTAAGAGCCATGATCTTCTACGACTACAAGAGTGGTTGGTCTGCCACAGCAGGATCGTTTTTACCATCTGCAAGCTGCTTTTGGGGAGGAAACACCATCCCAAACCACCAGAGCCGGCCATAGGCAAACTAGGCAATTGCCTAGGGCATTTGGTGTGCCTATGGGCATCAGCAGCTTCTGCTGATTAAAATGATATGCAGCATGCCTATATTCTGTGTGTAGCATTTCATATGCAGATACAGCCACAGTCTCACACAGTATATAGGCATGCTATATATCATTTTAATCAACAGAATCTGCTTGTGCATCCTAGCTACATAGCAATGCAAATAAGATGGATTTTCATAAAAAAAGGTGCTCAACGTTAGCATTGAGGCAAGATTTATGAGGACACATCTGTATCCAAGCAGAGGCAGAGGTCACAGTGTTAGTGGCAGTGTGAGTACTGTGTGCATGTGAGTGGGTTGGTTGTGCAGTAGTGTTTGGAATATATTTAAGGAGCAATGTGTGTGTCATGTAAAAATGCATTAATAATGTGCAACATATGTGTAAGGGGCACTGTGTGTGTCATTATGTGTATAAGGGCATTAATAACGTGCGGCATATGTGTAACAGGGTACTACTGTATGTGTGTCATTATGTGTATAAGGGCATTAATAATGTGCGGCATATGTGTAAGGGACATTATGTGTAAAAGGGCATTAATAAAAGTTGTCATAATGTGTAAGGCGCATTATGTTTATAAGGACATTAATAATGTGTAAAGGGGCATTACTGTGTGGAATTATGTGTATAAATGCATTACTAATGTGTGGCATTATGTGTATAAGGTGCTCTACTATTTTATGTGGCGTTGCGTATAGAAAGGGCACTACTGTGTCATCTAATATGCATAAAAAGCAATAGGGTGTGGTGTAATGTGAATAAGGAGCAATTCAGTGTGATGTAATGTGAATAAGGGGCTCTACTGTGAGGAGTAATGTTTATAAGGTAAAGTAATACTACTGTGGGATGTAATATAAATTATGGACACTATCGCATGATCAAATGTGAATAAAGTTGCTGTACTGTGTGGCGTAATTGGAATTGGGGTTACTATTGTGTGGCCATGCCCCTTGCCAGCAAAAACACACCCCTTTTTGGGCTGTGCGCCAAATGTGCAAACTGTTCCTATTTAAAACATAAGGGGTACAAACACCAAAATAAGGACTGTTATGGGTGAGGGGTGATGGTGCTGGGAAAGAGGTGCAAGGTCAGAGGTGGAACCACCGGGGTTCCTGGGGGGCACCAGCTAAAATCTTGCCTAGGGCATCATATTGGTTAGGGCCGGCTCTGCAAACCACTGTGTTTCAGTGGTTTGCAGAATTTTAGTGCAGGAGACGGTTCCTGGAAGATGAGGATCGGTGCGTCTGACCTGTGTCCACTATCACCGAGTACAAAGTTGCTGCCATGTGGGCCATAGTTGAGGTGGACTCCAGAGTGGCCATGGCCCAGTTTCAGAAGGAGATAGGCGTCTCATCGGGATCCATCTGCTTGATACTCCATGACAAGCTTGACCTCAGCAAGGTTTCTGCACGCTGGGGGCCTCATCAGCTGACTCTAGAGCAGGAGGAGGCTCGGGTAACTTGGTGCTGCAACATGCTGGCCAGGATTGATGACAGTGGCTCAAACTCTGACTTTGAAATCATCAGTGGCGATGAATCCTGGATCTACACTTTCCCTAACCGAGACCATACAACAGTTGGCCCAGTGGACCCCACAGAAGTTCTGACATGAGTGCAGCATAGCCAAGCAGATGGCAGCTGTTTTTGTGGCCAAGATTTGTCATGTAGCTACCATACCGCATGTGCAGCAGCGCACCGTCACTGGTGACTGGTACGCCAACCAATGCCTGCCGCAAGTGCTGGAAGCCATTCTAGGCACTAAGAAGTCGCACTCAAGGTCCCCTTCTCCATCACAACAATGCACCTGCCCGAAAGTGGTGGAATTTTTGGCCCTTGACTGCATCCAGGAGCTTGGTCACCTACCGTACAGTCTAGACCTGGCTCTTTGCAACTTCTTCGTGTTCCCACAAATGAGGCGCAAGCTGCATGGGCTTCATTTTGAGTCACCGGAGGCTGCAGTGGAGAATTTCATCCAGCATGTAGAAGACCCACTTCAAACTGGTCCATCTGCTTCACCATGTGGTTTGACCGCATGAAACTTAACATAGACTCCTCTTGTGCATCCGGAAACTTATTGCACACTCCTCGTATTTCATGAGAAGCTATGCTGGCAGAGGACAGTAGGTGGCGCTGTATTTTAAGCTGCCATTGTATAGCCACTCTTTATTCTGTTAGTGTACTCTCTTCTAGAATATTCCCGTTAATCCTCCATCCTCAGTTGTTTCCCCCAATCTTTCTCTGACGTCCTAGTGGATGCTGGGTACTCCGTATGGACCATGGGGAATAGACGGGCTCCGCAGGAGACTGGGCACTCTTAAAAGAAAGATTAGGTACTATATCTGGTGTGCACTGGCTCCTCCCTCTATGCCCCTCCTCCAGACCTCAGTTAGAATCTGTGGCCGGCCAGGGCTGAATGCACCTAGTGGGCTCTCCTGAGTTCACTAGAAAAGAAAGTATTTGTTAGGTTTTTTATTTTCAGTGAGATCTGCTGGCAACAGACTCACTGCTACGAGGGACTGAGGGGAGAGAAGCAAACCTACCTGCTTGCAGCTAGCTTGTGCTTCTAAGGCTACTGGACACCATTAGCTCCAGAGGGATCGAACACAGGGCCCGACCTCGATCGTCCGTTCCCGGAGCCGCGCCGCCGTCCCACTTGCAGAGCCAGAAGACGGAAGATAAAGATGAAAAACGGCGGCTGAAGACTCCTGTCTTCATTAAGGTAGCGCACAGCACTGCAGCTGTGCGCCATTGCTCCCATAGCACACCACACACTCCAGTCACTGTTGGGTGCAGGGCGCTGGGGGGGGCCGCCCTGGGCAGCAATTAGTTTACCTTTTGGCATAAATTAGCATATAATACAGTGTATAACACTGTATATGTGCAAAAAACCCCGCCATTAACATTATAAAAAGCGGGAGAAGCCCGCCGCTGAGGGGGCGGGGCTATCTTCCTCAGCACAGCCAGCGCCATTTTCTCTTCACAGCTCCGCTGGAAGGACGCTCCCCAGGCTCTCCCCTGCAGTATCCAGTACGACAAGGGTAAAAAAGAGAGGGGGGGCACATAAATTTAGGCGCAATTTGTGTATTAGCAGCTATTGGGAAAAATCACAGTATAGTGGAAATCCCTGTGTTATATAGCGCTGTGGTGTGTGCTGGCATACTCTCTCTCTGTCTCCCCAAAGGACTTTGTGGGGTCCTGTCCTCAGTCAGAGCATTCCCTGTGTGTGTGCGGTGTGTCGGTACGGCTGTGTCGACATGTTTGATGAGGAGGGCTACGTGGAGGCAGAGCAGGAGCCGATAAGTGTGATGTCGCCCCCTACGGGGCCGACACCAGAGTGGATGGATATGTGGAAGGTATTAACCGACAGTGTCAACTCTTTACATAAAAGGTTCGATGACGTAACAGCCTTGGGACAGCCGGCATCTCAGCCCGCGCCTGCCCAGGCGTCTCAGAGACCATCAGGGGCTCAAAAACGCCCGCTAGCTCAGATGGCAGACACAGATGTCGACACGGAGTCTGACTCCAGTGTAGACGAGGATGAGACAAATGTACAGTCCACAAGGGCCATCCGATGCATGATTACGGCAATGAAAAATGTGTTGCACATTTCTGACATTAACCCAGTTACCACTAAAAAGGGTATTATGTTTGGGGAGAAAAAGCAGCCAGTGACTTTTCCCCCATCTGATGAATTAAATGAATTGTGTGAGGAAGCGTGGTGTTCCCCTGATAAGAAACTAGTGGTTTCTAAGAGGTTACTGATGGCGTACTCTTTCCCGCCAACGGATAGGTTACGCTGGGAGACACCCCCTAGGGTGGACAAGGCGCTCACACGATTATCTAAAAGGGTGGCACTGCCGTCTCAGGATACGGCCGCCCTAAAGGAGCCTGCAGATAGGAAGCAGGAGGCTATCCTGAAGTCTGTTTATACACACTCAGGTACTATACGGAGACCTGCTATTGCCTCAGCATGGATGTGTAGTGCTGCAGCAGCATGGTCTGATACCCTGTCAGACAACATTGATACCCTCGACAGGGATGCTATATTGCTAACCATAGAGCATATAAATGACGTCATCTTGTATATGAGGGATGCACAGAGGGACATTTGCCGACTGGCATCTAGAATTAATTGAATGTCCATTTCTGCCAGGAGAGTATTATAGACTCGGCAGTGGACAGGTGATGCTGATTCTAAAAGGCACATGGAGGTTTTGCCTTATAAGGGTGAGGAATTGTTTGGGGACGGTCTCTCGGACCTCGTATCCACAGCAACAGCAGGGAAGTCGACTTTTTTACCTCAGGTTCCCTCACAGCCTAAGAAAGCACCGTATTATCAAGTACAGTCCTTTCGGCCTCAGAAAGGCAAGCGAGTCAGAGGCGCATCCTTTCTGCCCAGAGGCAGGGGTAGAGGAAAAAAGCTGCACCAGACAGCCAGTTCCCAGGAACAAAAATCCTCCCCTGCTTCCACTAAGTCCACCGCATGATGCTGGGGCTCCACAGGTGGAGCTGGGTGCGGTGGGGGCGCGTCTCCGGAACTTCAGCGACCAGTGGGTTCGCTCACAGGTGGATCTCTGGGTTCTACAAGTGGTATCTCAGGGATACAACCTGGAGTTCGAGGCGACTCCCCCTCGCCGTTACCTCAAATCAGCATTGCCAGCGGCTCCCAGGGAAAGGGAGGTAGTGCTGGCGGCTATCACAAGCTGTACCTTCAGCAGGTGATTATCAAGGTTCCCCTCCTTCAACAGGGACGGGGTTACTATTCCACAATGTTTGTGGTACCGAAACCGGATGGTTCGGTGAGACCCATTCTAAATTTAAAATCCTTGAACACTTATGTAAGGAAGTTCAAGTTCAAAATGGAATCGCTCAGGGCGGTTATTGCAAGCCTGGAAGAGGGGGATTTTATGGTGTCACTGGACATCAAGGACGCTTATCTGCATGTCCCCATTTACCCACCTCACCAGGAGTACCTCAGGTTTGTGGTACAGGACTGTCATTACCAATTCCAGACGTTGCCGTTTGGTCTGTCCACGGCACCGAGGGTATTTACCAAGGTAATGGCCGAAATGATGATACTCCTTCGGAAGAAGGGAGTTATAATTATCCCGTACTTGGACGATCTCCTTATAAAGGCGAGGTCCAGAGAGCAGTTGTTAGTCAGCGTAGCACTTTCTCGGGAAGTGTTGCAACAGCACGGCTGGATTCTGAATATCCCAAAGTCGCAGCTGATTCCTGCGACGCGTCTGCTCTTCCTTGGCATGATTCTGGACACAGAACAGAAGAAGGTGTTTCTCCCGGTGGAGAAGGCCCAGGAATTGTCATCGCTGGTCAGGGACCTCCTGAAACCAAAACAGGCGTCGGTGCATCACTGCAGGCGAGTCCTGGGAAAGATGGTGGCTTCTTACGAAGCAATTCCCTTCGGCAGGTTCCATGCAAGGATCTTTCAGTGGGATCTGTTAGACAAATGGTCCGGATCGCATCTTCAGATGCATCGGTTGATCACCCTGTCCCCAAGGGCCAGGGTGTCTCTGCTGTGGTGGCTGCAGAGTGCTCATCTTCTCGAGGGCCGCAGCTTCGGCATACAGGACTGGATCCTGGTGACCACGGACGCAAGCCTCCGAGGATGGGGGGCAGTCACTCAGGGAAGGAACTTCCAGGGACAGTGGTCAAGTCAGGAGACTTCACTACACATAAATATACTGGAACTAAGGGCCATTTACAATGCCCTGAGTCAAGCAGAGCCCCTGCTTGAAAACCAACCAGTGCTGATTCAATCAGACAACATCACGGCGGTCGCCCATGTAAACCGCCAGGGCGGCAGGATGGCGATGGCAGAAGCCACAAGGATTCTCCGATGGGCGGAAAATCACGTGCTAGCACTGTCAGCAGTGTTCATTTCGGGAGTGGACAACTGGGAAGCAGACTTCCTCAGCAGGCACGACCTCCACCCGGGAGAGTGGGGACTTCATCCAGAAGTCTTCACGCAGATTGTAAACCGTTGGGAACGGCCACAGGTGGACATGATGGCGTCCCGCCTCAACAAAAAGCTAAAAAAATATTGCGCCAGGTCAAGAGACCCTCAGGCGATAGCTGTGGACGCACTAGTGACACCGTGGGTGTACCAGTCGGTTTATGTGTTCCCTCCTCTTCCTCTCATACCCAGGGTACTGAGGATAGTAAGAAAGAGAGGAGTAAGAACTATACTCATCGTTCCGGATTGGCCAAGAACTTGGTACCCAGAACTACAAGAAATGATCTCAGAGGAACCATGGCCTCTGCCTCTCAGACAGGACCTGTTACAGCAGGGGCCCTGTCTGTTCCAAGACTTACCGCGGCTGCGTTTGACGGCATGGCGGTTGAACGCCGGATCCTAACGGAAAAGGGCATTCCAGATGAAGTGATTCCTACGCTGATAAAGGCTAGGAAAGATGTGACAGCACAACATTATCACCGTATATGGCGAAAATATGTTGCTTGGTGTGAGGCCAGGAAGGCCCCTACAGAGGAATTCCAGCTGGGTCGATTCCTGCACTTCCTACAGTCAGGAGTGACTATGGGCCTAAAATTAGGATCCATAAAGGTCCAGATTTCGGCCCTATCTATTTTCTTTCAAAAAGAACTGGCTTCACTACCTGAAGTTCAGACGTTTGTTAAGGGAGTGCTGCATATTCAGCCCCCTTTTGTGCCTCCAGTGGCACCTTGGGATCTTAACGTTGTGTTGGATTTCCTGAAATCCCACTGGTTTGAGCCACTTAAGACCATGGAACTAAAATATCTCACGTGGAAAGTGGTCATGCTATTGGCCTTAGCTTCGGCTAGGCGTGTGTCAGAACTGGCGGCTTTGTCGTGTAAAAGCCCTTATCTGATCTTCCATATGGACAGGGCAGAATTGAGGACTCGTCCCCAATTTCTCCCTAAGGTGGTATCAGCGTTTCATTTGAACCAACCTATTGTGGTGCCTGCGGCTACTCGGGACTTGGAGGACTCCAAGTTACTAGATGTAGTCAGGGCTTTGAAAATCTATGTAGCCAGGACGGCTGGAGTCAGGAAGACTGACTCGCTGTTTATCCTGCATGCGCCCAACAAGCTGGGTGCTCCTGCTTCAAAGCAAACTATTGCGCGCTGGATCTGTAACACGATTCAGCAAGCTCATTCTGCGGCAGGATTGCCGCATCCTAAATCAGTAAAAGCCCATTCCACGAGGAAGGTGGCTCTTCTTGGGCGGCTGCCCGCGGGGTCTCGGCTTTACAACTTTGCCGAGCTGCTACTTGGTCGGGTTCAAACACGTTTGCTAAGTTCTACAAGTTTGATACCCTGGCTGAGGAGGACCTTGCCTTTGCTCATTCGGTGCTGCAGAGTCATCCGCACTCTCCCGCCCGTTTGGGAGCTTTGGTATAATCCCCATGGTCCTTACGGAGTACCCAGCATCCACTAGGACGTCAGAGAAAATAAGAATTTACTCACCGGTAATTCTATTTCTCGTAGTCCGTAGTGGATGCTGGGAGCCCGTCCCAAGTGCGGACTCTCTGCAATACATGTATATAGTTATTGCTTACCTAAAGGGTTATTGTTTTGAGCCATCTGTTGACTGAGGCTCAGTTGTTGTTCATACTGTTAACTGGGTATGGTTATCACGAGTTATACGGTGTGATTGGTGTGGCTGGTATGAGTCTTACCCTGGATTCCAAATCCTTTCCTAGTAATGTCAGCTCTTCCGGGCACAGTTTCCTTAACTGAGGTCTGGAGGAGGGGCATAGAGGGAGGAGCCAGTGCACACCAGATATAGTACCTAATCTTTCTTTTAAGAGTGTCCAGTCTCCTGCGGAGCCCGTCTATTCCCCATGGTCCTTACGGAGTACCCAGCATCCACTACGGACTACGAGAAATAGAATTACCGGTGAGTAAATTCTTATTTTTACTGTGTATAGGATGTTTGAACAAAGAAGCCTTTCCCACAGCATTACTGGAATGCTTACTGTAGTCCTCAAAATTTTTTTCTTCTTCATGAAATTTAAGTTTTCCCATGTTCAACATTTGTATTCAATAATCATATGAGGATAAGGTGAGAAAGATCATCTGCACACAGGGAAGCAGCTAAAAGCAGTGGCGTAACTACTGCCCCCGCAGTCCTCGCGGTGGCTTGGGGGCGAGGGGCTGCGGGGGCGCCACTGACTTTGCACAGATTGACATGCGGACGAGCGTCCGCATGTCAATCTGCGGTCTCCTTCCCTCCGCTGCTGTAAGGAGGGACACGGAGCGCACATAGCGCGCCTCTCCTGTGTCCCTCCCTGGCTCTCCCCCGGCCTGTCTAATAAAGGAAGTGCCGTTCGTGAGCTCTGATTGGCTCACAAACCGGCACTTCCTTTATTAAACAGGCCGGGGGAGAGCCAGGGAGGGACACAGGAGAGGCGCGCTATGCGCTCCGTGTCCCTCCAACACAAAGGAGCGGGGGGTGGGAGCAGGCACTGTGGGGGAAGATCTGGCACTGGGGGCATATACCTGGCACTGTGGGGGAATTTTTGGCACTGGGGGGAGCAGGCACTGAGGGGGAATATCTGGCACTGGGGGCATATACCTGCCACTGTGGGGGAAGATCTGGCACTGGGGGCATATACCTGCCACTGTGGGGGAAGATCTGGCACTGTGGGGGAAGATCTGGCACTGGGGGCATATACCTGGCACTGTGGGGGAAGATCTGGCACTGGGGGCATATACCTGGCACTGTGGGGGAAGATCTGGCACTGGGGGCATATACCTGGCACTGTGGGGGAAGATCTGGCACTGGGGGGAGCAGGCACTGAGGGGGCATATGTGGCACTGTGGGGGAATATCTGGCACTGTGGGCATATACCTGGCACTGTGGGGGAATATCTGGCACTGGGGGCATATACCTGGCACTGTGGGGGAAGATCTGGCACTGGGGGCATATACCTGGCACTGTGGGGGAAGATCTGGCACTGGGGGCATATACCTGGCACTGTGGGGGAAGATCTGGCACTGGGGGGAGCAGGCACTGAGGGGGCATATGTGGCACTGTGGGGGAATATCTGGCACTGGGGGCATATACCTGGCACTGTGGGGGAATATCTGGCACTGGGGGCATATACCTGGCACTGTGGGGGAAGATCTGGCACTGGGGGCATATACCTGGCACTGTGGGGGAAGATCTGGCACTGGGGGCATATGCCTGGCACTGTGGGAGAAGATCTGGCACTGGGGGCATATACCTGGCACTGTGGGGGAAGATCTGGCACTGGGGGCATATACCTGGCACTGTGGGGGAATATCTGGCACTGGGGGGAGCAGGCACTGAGGGGGCATATGTGGCACTGTGGGGGAATATTTGGCACTGGGGGGAGCAGGCACTGAGGGGGCATATGTGGCACTGGGGGGGGGGGGGTATATGTGTTACTGGGGGCATGTACCTGGCACTGTGGGGGAATATCTGGCACTGAGGGCATATACCTGGCACTGTGGGGGAATATCTGGCACTGGGGGCATATGTGGCACTGGGAGCATGGCCCTAGCAACAAGCACTACCCCCTAGCAACGAGCATGACACCCAGTGCATGAAACCCCTGGCAACAAGCATGACACCCAGTGCTTGAAACCCCTGGCAACGAGCATGACACCCAGTGCATGAAACCCCTGGCAACGAGCATGACACCCTGAGCATGAAAACCCCTGGCACCGTGCATGGAACCAAGAGTATGAAACCACTGGCAACGAGCATGACACCCAGTGCCTGAAACCCCTGGCAACGAGCATGACACCCTGAGCATGAAAACCCCTGGCACCGTGCATGGAACCAAGAGCATGAAACCCCTGGCAACGAGCAGGTAATTTAAAAGTAATTAGAAGCCTTACTGTAGAACTTAATGTGTAATGGGCATTACGGTGTGTGGCATAATGTATCACGGACATTGCGGTGTGTGTCATAATGTGTCAGGCATTACGGTGTGTTGTATACTATATCACGGGCATTGTGGTATGTGGTATTATGTCTCAGGATCATTGTGGTGTGTGTCATACTGTGTCACAGACATTGTATGTGCTATAATGTATCAGGGGCATTGCAGTGTGTAGCATAATGTATAACGGGCATTGCGATTCCTGTCATAATGTGTCACAGGCATTACGGTGTGTGGCATAATGTGTCGGGGGCATTACAGTGTGTGCATATTGTGTCATGTGCATTATTCTGTGTGGAATAATGGCTAAGGCCATTGCAGTATGTGGAATAATGTATACTGGGCATTACTATAAGGAGGAAAAATGACAAATAATGTAAGGGGCATGAATCAGGATTATTTTTCTTTCCTGTGGTGGCTAACGTCTGGGCGTGCAGGTTGCAAAACTGGGGTATAAGGTAGTCTTTTCCTGCAATGCCACGCCCCTTTACGCGAAGCCACACCCATTTCAATGAAACCACACCCCTTTTTGGCGGCACATGCCTACGGCGCGCGCATATCTGTCCCTTCACTAGTGCCAATTATGGGGGGTATGGGGGCGCCGAAGGATTTTTTGGCTTGGGGGAGAAAAATTTCTAGTTACGCCACTGGCTAAAAGTAACAGTATTAATAGAGCAGGGGTTCTCAAACTCGGTCCTCAGGACCCCACACAGTGCATGTTTTGCAGGCAACCCAGCAAGTGCACAGGTGTATTAATTACTCACTGACCCATTTTAAAAGATCCACAGGTGGAGCTAATTATTTCACTTGCGATTCTGTGAGGAGACCTGCAAAACATGCACTGTGTGGGGTCCTGAGGACCGAGTTTGAGAACCTGTGTAATAGAGAATCGCTGATCATATCATCATTATAATTCTAGTAATGGTGTGATACCTTATACTTAGAATTAGTTCCGAAAACAGAGATAAATAAATGAAATAATTTCATAAATGAAAAAAATAAGCGTCTGAAGACTTGTCCAGGTTCTAGAAGCTACTACTAGTTTTGTAGCAAGTTGTAATTTGTAGCAAGTTGGAACTTTGTAGCAGTTACAACTTGCTACAAAAAACTTATAGTAGCTTCTATAATCCGGGCAAGTCTTCCGATGCTTATTTGATTCCTTTATGAATTTAATTTATTTGACTGTTTTCGGAATAAATTCTAAAAATAAAAATGAAACAAAAATAAATTTGGGTACAGAATGCCATTCACAGTAGGGGGTAAATTATTGGTTTCACTTGCAGTATGTCTCTACTTAAGTTCTATCCTGTAGGCCGTGCAAAGCCGGTTGGCTGTGCATTTTTGTCAAAGTGTGATAAAATTGACGCATAACAGCAGCGTTCCATCAGCGTTCAATTGAAGTGAAAAAGAATGAAAACAGAAGCACACCAATCTACCAAAACATAGACAACTGAAGAACTAATAACAAATGTGAGTCACTTACTCTTCAGATCACTCACCTCCTCATTGTTGCATCTGATTAAATAGCACGGAACTACCTGACTTGGACATTTCAAAAACCATCCATTTCAACAACAAATGCTTGTATCTGTATTTTTGTAATTTGTTTTTTATGCACAGCTGCCCCAATGCAATTTTACCTACAAACACTTAAAAACCCTTACAGATTTACCGTTGCTTTTTAACCCTCTCACAATCCTCTCATTTCTTACAGTCCAAATACATTTCTGCACCCACTATATCTACAGTACGGATGGTGTAATGGTTAGCATTACTGCCTCACAGCACTGAGGTCATGAGTTCGATTCCCACCATGGCCCTAACTGTGCGGAGTTTGTATATTCTCCCCGTACTTGCGTGGGTTTCCTCCGGGTACTCCGGTTTCCTCCCACAATCCAAAAATATACTGGTAGGTTAATTGGCTCCCAACAAAATTAACCCTAGTGTGTGTATGTAAGGAATATAGATTGTAAGCTCCACTGGGGCAGGGACTGATGTGAATGGACAAATATTCTCTCTCTGTAAAGCGCAGCGGAATATGTATGTGCTATATAAATAACTGGTAGTAATAATAATAATCTACGCTTTTGATTTACTTCAAACTAAATCTACACCCATTGAGACTACACTGCTTTTCTCACCTGCATTTCTGCAATTCTTCTGCTCTGATTCCCTTACAGTCTCCTCTCCTACTTCCAGTTTCCCTCAACCTATTTACCTACTTAATGCCATGTCAAGGTTTTCTTCTACTCCCCACATCACTCAGTGTCTACCTAATAATGTATCTTTATCCTTCCCCCCCTATTCTCCTGCACCTCCTCCTCTCTCCTCCCCTCTGTCTCCCCTCCCTCTCTCTGTATTCTTCCCCCTCCTTTCCTGTTACCCCACTATCATTCACCTCTGCCCCATGGTCCTGCTACCCCACAACTCAGCCCTGCTCCCTCTCTCCCTTCCCTGTCACCTCCCCACACCCCCATCCACATCACACTGACCTCCCTCCCTGCCCACCTCCTGCAGTTTCCCCTCCTAGCTCAGGCACCCGTACCATCACTACTCTCTCATCATCCCTGCCCTCAAACTTAATCTCACCCCATCGCTACAGCAACCCTGATAATCTCATTCACATCTCTCCCACAAACTCATACCCCCTATCCTGTGCCCTCTGGAATGCCAGATCTGTTTGTAACAAACTGGTCCCCACTCATGACCTTTTCATTTCCAACTCCCTACACCTACTGGCCATTACTGAAACTTGGATTATGCCCTCTGACACTGCTCTCTCTGCTGGGGGCCTCACATTCACACACACACCACGACCTGGGGGTCGCCATGGGGGTGGTGTTGGGGTCCTTTTACCTTCTAGTTACTCCTACCAACTTATACCACCAGAACCATCCCTTACATTCTCTACATTTGAGGTCCATGCCATACGCCTATTCCAACCAGTCCATCTTAGAGTAGCTGTCATTTACCGCCCCCCCTGGCATTGCTTCCAAATTCATCGACAACTTTGCTTCCTGGCTTCCTCACTTCCTCTCTTCTGACATTCCCTCCATTATCCTAGAAGATTTCAACATCCCTATTGATATCCCCACACAATCCCCTGCCTCTAAACTCCTAAACCTCACCTCTTCACTTGGTCTCTCCCAGTGGACCTCCTCATCCTCCCATGTGAATGGGAGCTCACTGGATCTGGTCTTCACTCACCGCTGTGATATTTCTGACTTTTCCAACTCCCCATTTCCCCTCTCTGACCACCACCTGCTCTCCTTTAACCTATTTCTCTCTGCTTCCCCATCTCTACCTCCTAAGGCTACCATCACTAAGCGTAACATTGAGGCTGTTGACACCACATTCCTTTCCTCCCTGTTTGACTCACTTCTCTCTCCTATTCTCTCTTTCTCATGCCCTGAACAAGGGGTGGTCTTCAGGTTGCCGGCGGCCGGCCTCCCGGCGACCAGCATATCGGCCCCGGAATCCCGACCACCGGCATACCGACATCTTTTTTCCCTCTTGGGGGTCCACGACCCCCCTGGAGGGAGAATAGATAGCATGGCACACGTAGCACGCCACTGTGCCTGCAGCGTGGCGAGTTCAGCGAGCCCGCAAGGGGATCATTTGCACTCGCCCAGCTGTCGGTATGCTGGTGATCGGGATTCCGGCGCCGGTATGCTGGTCGCCGGGACCCCGACCGCCGGCAAACCATACTACACCCCTGAACCAGCCACTTCTATATACAATGCATCCCTACTTCTGCTCTTGACTCTGTTGCCCCACCAACCACTATTCACCCTCGCAAATTAACACCTCAACCTTGGCACACCAAATGCACCGGATATCTGCAAAAATGCTCACGTACTGCTGAGCGACACTGGAGGAAATCACGCTCTAAGGCAGACATCCTCCATTTCAAACTTATGCTCTCATCCTTCAGTGCTGCCCTTTCTGTTGCTAAACAGTCATACTTCAGGAACCTCATCTCATCCCAGTCTTCCAACCCCCGGCACCTCTTTGCCACTCTCAACTCACTCCTCTGCCCACCTCCACCTCGTCTCCCTTCCGCACTCTCTGCTCTTGACTTTGCCAATTACTTCACATCCAAAATTGAATCCATACATCAGGACATCACATCACACCAGACCATCAGCAACCAGCCTCCTCCCATCCCTTACCACCCCTCCCCATCCCTCTCACCAACTCTGACATCTTTCTCCCATGCATCTGGTGAAGAAGTCATGGCCCTCATTCATTCCTGTCCCTTCACCACCTCCCCACTTGACCCTATCCCCTCCCGCCTCCTCCGCTACCTCCCTCTCTCCTTCTGCCTGTTCTTATCTTTCCCACCTTCTCAATCTCCCCCTCTCTTCAGGCACTGTCCCCTCTGCCTTCAAGCATGCACTTATCTCTCTTATTCTTACAGAAACCTACCCTTGATCTAAACACTCTCTCCAACTACTGACCCATCTCTCTCCTCCCTTTTGCCTCCAAACTCCTTGAGCGTATTGTCTACAACCGCCTTACTTCCTTTCTTTCCTCACACTTTACTGCTTGACCCATTCCAGTCTGGCTTCCATCCTCTCCACTCCACTGAAACTGCATTACAAAAGTATGCAATGACCTCTATGCTGCTAAATCTAAGGGACACTACTCTCTACTTATTCTACTTGCTCTCTCTGCTGCTTTTGATACTGTGGACCACCCTCTCCTACTGCAAATCCTTCACTCCATTGGTCTGCATGATACTGCCCTCTCTTGACTCTCTACCTACCTCTCTGATCGTTCATTCTCTGTCTCCGCTCATGACTCCATCTCCCCCTCACTTCTACTAGCTGTAGGTGTACCCCAAGGTTCTGTCCTTGGTCCTCTTCTTTTCTCTCTCTACACGTCCTCACTAGGTAAGCTGATTAGTTCTTTTGGTTTCCAATAACATCTCTATGCTGATGATACTCAAATCTATCTTTACTCTCCAGACCACTCCCCTGCTCTCCTCACTTGTATCTCCAACTGTCTCTCTACTATCTCTTCCTGGATGTCCCAGCACTTTCTGAAACTTAACATGTCTAAGACTGAGCTGATCATCTTCCCTCCCTCCCGCATAACTCCACTTCCCACAATCTCATTATCTATTGATGGCACTACTATCTCCTCTAGCCCCCAAATGCGCTGTCTTGGAGTAATCCTTGACTTCTCCCTCTCCTTCAAACCACACATTCAGCACCTCTCACAAACCTGCCGTTTTCATCTAAAAAATATTTCCAGATCAGACCCTTTCTGACCCAGGATGCTGCTAAGACCCTTATCCACTCACTGGTCATCTCCAGACTGGACTACTGTAATCTCCTCCTGACTTGCATTCCTGACAATTACCTCTCTCCACTCCAATCTGTCCTCAATGCTGCAGCCCGGCTCATCTTCCTCACCAAATGCACTACGTCCACCTCTCCTCTCCTACAAGACCTTCACTGGCTTCCCTTCCCTTTCAGAATCCATTTCAAGCTTCTCACACTCACAAAGCCCTCACCCACTCCTCTCCCATCTACATCTCTGACCTTATCGCCCTTTACACTCCCACCCATCCTCTTCGCTCTGCTAATGCACGCCAACTCTCCTGCCAACTGAGTACTTCCTCCCACTCCTACCTCCAAGATTTTTCACATGCTGCTCCAGTTCTCTGGAATTCCCTACCTGTGCCCCTCAAACTCTCCACCTCTCTACAGAACTTCAAACGGGCTCTCAAGACCCACTTCTCCACCAAACCCAGCCAAATCTCATCCTAGCCCTCTGTTCCACGCTCTTTATGTACACCGTCTGTGTCACCCCTGTCTATCTACCCGTCTCCTTTAGAATGTAAGCTCTCAAGAGTAGGGCCTTCTTCCCTCATGTCTTATCCTTTTTCTTACTTTAATAATCTTCAACTGCACCAAATCCAGCAGTCTTCTGCCACCTGATACTTATTCCAGTGTCATCTGCTGATGTAACTATGTTTATTTACCATGTACTTGTCCTACATTGTCGTCAACTGTAAGTTGCTGTTTTCCTGTTTTGATGATTTGTTTATGTACTCTGTAATTGGGCACTGCGGAACCCTTGTGGTGCCATATAAATAAAGGATAATAATAATAATAATAAAAAACATTCTAAAACAGAACTGGTGATGTTGTCCACAGCAACACATCAGATGCGGTCTATCATTTCTCTATTGCCATCTAGAAAATTATAGACAGCATCTAACTGACAGCGAGAAACTGGCTATCCTCCGAATCCCACCCACTATTGTGCTCAGAGCAATCTATTGCATAAAACCATGTGTTAGTCAATTCACATGATATAACATCACAAGGAACCTCAAAGGACCTATTGCGCAATGCTGAACATTCTGTAATAACCCCCTGTTGGATAGTTTACTTGCTTTTTATACATATGAATTTTAATGGGTTGAAACTATGCACTTATCATTCCTGCAGTACAGGAAGACAGTCTTCTCGTAACCTTCTCACAAGTATAGACATTTACTTTACTGTAACACTGTATTACTGGGCAAATGTTATGTCATGTACAGTTATACGGGACAAAAGCTAAATTAAAGTTATGTAGCGCTTATAAAATAAACACAAAAGAACCAAAAAACAAATTATAAATGAATAAGTAACTTGCATTATTCAGCAAACTTTTATCGCTGTGGAAATATATTACCCTGTCTATTACTGTATGTCTTGCTCTTAAATCCTTTTGCCGTAAACTTGTCTGAGTACCCAAAATTATTTAAAATAACTCTACTTCTGTCATTCACAATAGGATGTTTTGATTTATTTCCCTAATAAAACTATCTCAATTATTGGTATTACTCGCACAATAGCTACCCCCGTATAAACAAACCATTTACGTGATTGATTTTGCTGTCAAAACCTTGTTAGGAAGTAGCACCTAAAGCAGGGAAAATATGTTGTTGTGCTAACAGACAGAGAACAGGGGTAAGAGAAAAGTCTTTATGAGATGATCCAAACAAAACACAAGATGATAAGTGGGAAGTTATCCAGTGGTCCCATGAAGTCAACTGCTTCAAGATAACCAACACATGAGATTAACATCAGATTGGAAACTATAACTTGGAGTTACGGAGTGTATAACTAAACAAGGGTAGGCAGGACCATAACTAGTGCTGTTCAAACACTGCCATCACTGTCGCTGCCCATTGGCACATGCATGTGGCCTGTAGAAGGGCCTGCAGTGTTGTCCAGATACTTCAGCTTCTAGGATTGACCAAATTGTCCACAGGTCACTCCTCTTCTTGCTGCTCCCTATTTACTAAGCATCAGATAGAGATAAAGTGGAGAGAGATAAAGTACCAGCCAACCAGCTCCTAACTGTCATTTTTCAAACGCAGCCTGTAACTTGGCAGTTAGGAGCTGATTGGCTGGTACTTTATCTCCATCCACCTTACCTCCATCCGAGTCTTAGTAAATAGACCCCTTAAAGTGTTCCAACTTTGCTCTCACTGTTCCAACTCTGCTCTCACCATTAGCTTCCCTGCACTAGGAGCATCACCAGTATCAGATTCCTAGAGAATGTCTGCGGACCAGGTGCGGAACTCCCCAGAGGCAATGGGGGCCCCTGCCTCTGGGCTCCAAGCCCTGAAGGGCACTGTAGCAAGCAAGGGTGCCCCAGCCACTGCTGCTGGACTTTTAGATGGGATGGGACCCGTTGAGAGTGCTATCTATATAATTTTGAAAGTCATGTGTATATATATATATATATATATATATATATATATATACGTGACTTACATATATATACACAGTACACACACACACACACAGGTACACACACAGACACAGACACACACACATTCATACACACCATATTTGTTTTCCCATATTTTTTAAGGAGGGGTGGCACCAAACTCAAACTTGCCTCTGGGGTGACTAGGATGAACTTACATACGCCCCTGCTGAGGACTATGGGAGTAGGAACAGATGGTATAGGGGGTCATTCCGAGTTGTTCGCTCGTTATTTTTTTTCCGCTATGGAGCGATTAGTTGCAAACTGCGCATGCGCAATGTACGCAGCGTGCCTGCGCCAAGTAAATTAGCACAAAAGTTTGGTATTTTACTCACGGCGTAACAAAGTTTTTTCATCGTTCTGCTGATCGGAGTGTGATTGACAGGAAGTGGGTGTTTCTGGGCGGAAACTAGCCGTTTTCTGGGAGTGTGCGGAAAAACGCAGGCGTTTCAGGGAAAAATGCTGGAGTCTCTGGAGAAACAGGGGAGTGGCTGGCCGAACACTGGGCGTGTGTGTGACGTCAAACCAGGAACGAAACTGACTGAACTGATCGCTATTTGTGAGTAGGTCTGGAGCTACTCAGAAACTGCTAAGAAATTTCTATTCGCAATTCTGCTAATCTTTCGTTCGCAATTCTGCTAAGCTAAGATTCACTCCCAGAGGGCGGCGGCTTAGCGTGTGCAATGGTGCTAAAAGCAGCTAGCGAGCGAACAACTCGGAATCACCCCCATAGAGTGAAAGAAGCATCTTAAGTACATGCTCTAGGTGTCAGTATATAGCAACAGCTACAGGCTAAGTATTCTTGAGAAGCTACTGAACACTTGAGGGACAGTCGGTGGCACTGTTGCTTAAATTATGACAGCACGCAAAATAATTTAGGATTGCAGGCAACTGTGTCAAATTAATTAATTAATGAGAATGGGGAGTCACCACTAGTGACTACAATCATAAAGTGGGAAGACCAGGAGCGGAGCATTTTGTACCTGTGAAAGGGGGCAGGATGGATGATCGGCATATAGACCGGAGGAGATAGATCATGTGCACTGTGAAATATTCCCAGCATCCAGTGCATCATGGCTAGGTGAGGGCTAATTACACACATGAAACTTTCTAAGTAAGATACAAAAAAACTACAAATGCACACCAAACAATGAATGTGTCCCTGTATACTATATGTCTTCCTGCAATACAGGAACGGCCTATGGTGGTCATTCCGAGTTGTTCGCTCTGTAATTTTCTTCGCATCGCAGCGATTTTCCGCTAATTGCGCATGCGCAATGTTCGCACTGCGACTGCGCCAAGTAAATTTGCTATGAAGATTGGTATTTTACTCACGGCATTACGAGGTTTTTTCTTCTTTCTGGTGATCGTAATGTGATTGACAGGAAGTGGGTGTTTCTGGGCGGAAACTGGCCGTTTTACGGGAGTGTGTGAAAAAACGCTACCGTTTCTAGGAAAAACGCGGGAGTGACTGGAGAAACGGAGGAGTGTCTGGGCGAACGCTGGGTGTGTTTGTGACGTCAAACCAGGAACGACAAGCACTGAACTGATCGCACTGGAAGAGTAAGTCTGGAGCTACTCAGAAACTGCACAGAGAAGTCTTTTCGCAATATTGCGAATCTTTCGTTCGCAATTTTGCTAAGCTAAGATTCACTCCCAGTAGGCGGCGGCTTAGCGTGTGCACTGCTGCTAAAAGCAGCTTGCGAACGAACAACTCGGAATGATGGCCTATGTACGTGAGTGTGACACAGTTAGAGGGGAACACATCTTTGGTGCATTGATTCCTCCAGTAATGAAAGAATTAGGATTGCAGCTATATTATACCATTATTTTACATTGTTATGCGGACCTATCAATGCAGGATAGGAGATTTCCAATTGATTTTTAAAGGGCAAACCAACAAATTTGTGCACTTACATTTTATTTAGTATTTTTGTTTATTTAAAATTAATTAAATTTCAATTGAAATTGTGATTTTTCTTATTTATTTATATAGTCGGCAAGACAGTGCTCGCTCTTCCGTATATAACTTACATTATTATATTGTCTACAAATAGGGGAATGCAACTTTATCATTTGTGGACAACACCACTAAACTGCAGCTACTGTAAGTCTGCAAACGTACCTAACGTATGCCCTTAGGGGGTGGGTACTACTTACCTGGACTTGTTGGGGGGTTCCTATAGGGAAAAAGGGGGTGCTGCCGTTCTCCGCACTATACCCAGCTTGGCTGTACCTCTGGGTACCAAGAGTGGCTCAGTTGCTGAGAGGGAACATTTTTCACCTTTGCGGTGCTGCTGAGAGAGACACATCTCCCCCTTTGGAGTTTGTGGCACCCTCCTGTGCAGCTCCTAACACTTTATAATTGGGGGAGAGGGAGTGGCTTCCCCTCCTAGAAAAGGCCGCAACCCCCAGTACTCGGGCCTGTCCGCACCCTGGACGGCCCTGTCAGCGTCCTCATGTTTACGGCTGGGAATTTGTGAACATGGAGGTTTGGCTCGCAATATTTCTGAATGGGGTGGGGCTTAATGTGGGAGGAGCTAGACCTGCAGAATAAAAAAAGAAACCCTGCACTTAAAATGTTACCCCTCTCTAAGTGTGGTTAGTCTACTGTAAAAGTATACATGTAAAATATGTAATATTTAATATATATAATATATATATATATAAATATATAATATATAAATATGTAAAAGTATACTGCATGCTGTACAAAATACTTCTGGATAATTCTTTAAAACGCGAGGGACACACACTTGTCATTCTTTATAATGGATAAGCCGGGACACTCTGTGCCTGCTAAACATTTTAGGTTCTTACGCTTCCTCTGTGGGAGGCAATCTGAGTTTGTTGTTTGGTTGCTGGGATAATCCTGTTGTATTTGAGGACAGCGTTTGAGCTGAAACCAATTTTTCTGCTGCTGTCGTAGCTGATAATCTTATTAAAAACCAATGCATATGTTTGTTTCTGTGTGGTTTAACTTCATACAGTCACACGCCCGGGCTGGTAATCCACGAGACCGGGGACGCACCCCACATCACAAATAAAGAGATATACTGTATAACCAGAGACAAGCAGAAAGCACAATATTTTGTTCATTTATACAGCAGGCCTTGGAACAAAAGCATTTTCACAGGGTAATAAGAAATCTCCAGGTTTGTATGTAATTTAGAATCAGATATTCAGAGAGTGTACGGGAGCCTATGAGAGCAAGTAAGGTGTAATGAAATTCAGAACACGCGTGTTGCATTGCAAAGGTAACACCTCATTTCTCAGCCTTTATATTACATCTACTTTATGGGGGAATAACATACAAGTGTTCGTGTTGTGTGGGTGGATGGCACCAAAGGCAGAGATATGACCTCTTAGAGCCTGGGGCAAGATAGAAACTTATACTCCCTTTGTCCTTGAGTTTAACCAAATGAATATGAAATATGAATTTCCCTGTGCCCTGGTGTTCTGGCCAGTTTACAGTTCTGACAGAAAGGTTTTAGTTAAAAAGCATTTTTATATAGCCAGATCATCCATTAAGCAACCGAGGGTCATCCCGAGGGCCCAAATTACCACAATCCATTTTTAGGGGTTTTTCTTGGGTTTTTTGGCATGATCCTCCCCTCCACAAATAGAGGAGACCACAGGCTGAATATAATAGGTTACAGATTTGCAGTGACCTATAAGTTGCAGCAAGTCAAAGCGATGTTCCAGCGTTCTTGGTCCCCCGAAACATCAACTGTAATACTAGAGTCTAACACTGAGAGCCAACTCACTCCAAGGTTCATTGTTCTACACAGTAAAGCTCAAGGACATGGCCTTCAGTACTGTATGATTGTACAGATGGCCTCACTTCTGGTAATAGGGGCTCCGCTCTCTGATTACTTTATGGAGGCCAAGTTATGTTGCTGAGGGGTTGTGCAAAGGTGGTCGAAGTATATAGGGAGATTAAGATATTTTGGTTATGCCACTGGGTAATCTCTCCCCATTTTTACAGTATTATTAAATAGATCTAATCCTGACAGAACAAAAAAATACAGAGTATGATATATGATATGATGTCTGTAGGTGGACTTCGTCTAAAGTTATAGAAAAGTTACATGCAATGTAATGTTATAAATGGCCCATCATTTGCTCTGCTTCTCAATGTAAATGCCCCCTCATTCACACTGCTTCACTGACAATATAAATGATCCCTCATTCATACTGCTTCTCTGACAAAATAAATGCCCCATAATTTGCACTGCTTTACTGACCATATAAATGCCCCCTCATTCGCGCTGCTTCACTGACCATATAAATGCCCTCTCATTCGCACTGCTTCACTGATAATATAAATGCCCCCTCATTCACCTTGCTTCACTGACAATATAAATGCCCCCTCATTTGTTGTGCTTCACTAACAATATAAATGCCCCCTCATTTGCCCTGCTTCACTGACAATATGAATGCCTCATCACTCGCACTGATTCTTAAACAATATAAATGCCCCCTCATTTGCCCTGCTTCACTGACAATATGAATGCCTCATCACTCGCACTGATTCTCAAACAATATAAATGCCCTCTCATTTGCTGTGCTTCACTGACAATATAACTGCCCCCTCATTTGCGCTGCTTTACTGACAATATTAATGACCCCTCATTTGCACTGCATCACTGACAATATAAATGCCCCCTCATTCACCCTGCATCACTGACAATATAAATACCTCCTCATTCACTGTGCTCATCTGACAATATAAATGCCCCCTTATTCGCTCTACCTCACTGACAATATAAATGCCCCCTCATTCACCCTGCATCACTGACAATATAAATACCTCCTCATTCACTGTGCTCCTCTGACAATATAAATGCCCCCTTATTCGCTCTACCTCACTGACAATATAAATGCCCCCTCATTCACTTTGCATCACTGACAATGTAAATGCCCCCTCATTCACTCTGTGTCATTGACAATATTAATTCCCCCCTCATTCGCCCTGCTTCACTGACAATATAAATGCTCACTTATTTGCCCTGTTTTACAAAGAATATAAATGCCTTCTCATTTGCGCTGCTTCACTGACAATATAAATGCCCCCTGCTTCACTGACAATATAAATGCCCCCTCATTCACCCTGCTTCACTGACAATATAAATGCCCCCTCATTCACCCTGCTTCACTGACAATATAAATGTCCCCTCAGTTGTGCTGCTTCACTGACAATATAAATGACCCCTCATTTGCCCTGCTTCTCTGACAATATAAATGCCTCATTTGCGCTGCTTTTCTGATAATATAAATGCCCCCTCATTCGCTGTGCTACTCTGACAATAAAAATGCCCCCTCATTTGCCCCGCTTCTCTAAAAATATAAATGCCTCCTCAATCATGCTGCTTCTCTGACAATAAAAATGCCCCTCATTCACTCTGCGTCATTGACAATATTAATTCCCCCTCATTTGCCCTGCTTCACTGACAATCTAAATGCCCACTTATTCGCCCTGCTTTACTAATAATATAAATGCCCCCTCATTTGCCCTACTTCACTGACAATATAAATGCCCCCTCATTCGCCATGCTTCACTGACAATATAAATTCCCCCTCATTTGCCCTACTTCACTGACAATATAAATGCTCCCTCATTCACCCTGCTTCACTGACAATATAAATGCCATCTGATTCGCGCTGCTTCACTGACAATTTAAAATGCCCCCTCATTCGCCTGCATCACTGACAATATAAATGTCCCTTCATTCACGCTGCATCACTGACAATATAAATGCCCCCAAATTCACGCTGCTTCTCTGACAATATAAATGCTGCTTTTATGATAATATAATTGCCCCCTCATTCGCTGTGCTACTCTGACAATATAAATGCCCCCTCATTTGCACTACTTCTCTGACAATATAAATGCCCCCTAATTTGCACTGCTTCACTGGCAATATAAATGCCCCCTCATTTGCCCTGCTTCTCTGACAATATTAAATGCCCCCCATTTGCACTGCTTCACTGACAATATAAATGCCCCCTCATTTGCATTGCTTCACTGGCAATATAAATGCCCCCTCATTCACCCTGCTACTCTGACAATATAAATGCCCCCTCATTCGCCCTGCTTCGCTGACAATATAAATGCCTCCTCATTCGCCCTGCTTCTCTGACAATATAAATGCCCCCTCATTCGCCCTTCGTCATTGACAATATAAATTCCCCCTCATTCACCCTGCTTCTCTGACAATATAAATGCCCCCTCATTCGCCCTGCTTCGCTGACAATATAAATGCCTCCTCATTTGCCCTACTTCTCTGACAATATAAATGCCCCCTCATTCGCCCTTCTTCATTGACAATATAAATGCCCCCTCATTTGCCCTGATTCACTGGCAATATAAATGCCCCCTCATTCGCCATGGTTCACTGACAATATAAATTTCACCTCATTCGCCCTGCTTCACTGACAATATAAATGCCCACTCATTCACCCTGCTTCACTGACAATATAAATGCCCCCTCATTCGCACTGCTTCACTGACAATTTAAATGCCCCTTCATTCACCCTGCATCACTGACAATATAAATGTCCCCTCATTCGCCCTACTTAACCGACAATATAAATGCCCCCTCATTCGCCCTGCTTTTCTGACAATATAAATGCCTCCTCATTCACGCTGCTTTTATGATAATATAAATGCCCCCTCATTCACCATGCTTCACTGACAACATAAATTCCCCCTCATTTGCCCTGCTTCACGGACAATATAAATGGCCCCTTATTCACCCTGCTTCACTGACAATATAAATGCCACCTGATTCGCGCTGCTTCACTGACATTTTAAATGCCCCCTCATTCGCTCTGCATCAGTGACCATATAAATGTCCCTTCATTCGTGCTGCATCACTGACAATATAAATGCCCCCTCATTCGCACTGCTTCACTGACAATTTAAATGCTCCTTCATTCACCCTGCATCACTGACAATATAAATGCCCCCTCATTCGCCCTACTTAACTGACAATATAAATGCCCCCTCATTCGCCCTGCTTTTTTGACAATATAAATGCCTCCTCAATTACGCTGCTTTTATGATAATATAAATGCCCCCTCATTCGCCATGCTTCACTGACAACATAAATTTCCCCTCATTTGCCCTGCTTCACTGACAATATAAATGGCCCCTTATTCACCCTGCTTCACTGACAATATAAATGCCACCTGATTTGCGCTGCTTCACTGACAATTTAAATGCCTCCTCATTCGCTCTGCATCAGTGACCATATAAATGTCCCTTCATTCGTGCTGCATCACTGACAATATAAATGCCCCCAAATTCACGCTGCTTCTCTGACAATATAAATACCTTCTCATTCATGCTGCTTTTATGATAATATAATTGCCCCCTCATTCGCTGTGCTACTCTGACAATATAAATGCCCCCTCATTTGCCCCGCTTCTCTGACAATATAAATGCCCCCTCATTCATGCTGCTTCTCTTACAATATAAATGCCCCCTCATTCGCTGTGCTACTCTGACAATATAAATGCCCCCTCATTTGCCCTGCTTCTCTGACATTATAAATGCCTCCTCATTGATGCTGCTTCTCTGACAATAAAAATGCCCCCTCATTCGCCCTGCATCATTGACAATATTAATTCCCCCTCATTCGCCCTGCTTCACTGACAATATAAATGCCCACTTATTCGCCCTGCTTTACTAACACTATAAATGCCCCCTCATTCACCCTGCTTCACTGACAATATAACTGCTCGCTTATTCGCCCTGCTTCTCTGACAATATAAATGCCCCCTGATTCACACTTCTTCACTGACAATTTAAATGCCCCCTCATTCACGCTGCTTCTCTGACAATATAAATGCCCCCTTATTCGCTTGGCTTCTCTGACAATATAAATACCCCCTCATTCGTCCTGCTTCACTGACAATATAAATGCCCCCTCATTCGCACTGCATCACTGACAATATCTAAATGCCCACTTATTCGCCCTGCTTTACTAACAATATAAATGCCCCCTCATTCGCCATGCTTCACTGACAATATAAATTCCCCCTCATTTGCCCTGCTTCACTGACAATATAAATGCTCCCTCATTCACCCTGCTTCACTGACAATATAAATGCCACCTGATTCGCGCTGCTTCACTGACAATTTAAATGCCCCCTCATTCGCCCTGCATCACTGACAATATAAATGTCCCTTCATTCGCGCTGCATCACTGACAATATAAATGCCTCCTCATTCACGCTGCTTCTCTGACAATATAAATGCTGCTTTTATGATAATATAATTGCCCCCTCATTCGCTGTGCTACTCTGACAATATAAATGCCCCCTCATTTGCCCTGCTTCTCTGACAATATAAATGCCCCCTCATTCATGCTGCTTCTCTTACAATATAAATGCCCCCTCATTTGCACTACTTCTCTGACAATATAAATGCCCCCTAATTTGCACTGCTTCACTGGCAATATAAATGCCCCCTCATTTGCCCTGCTTCTCTGACAATATTAAATGCCCCCCATTTGCACTGCTTCACTGACAATATAAATGCCCCCTCATTCGCCCTGCTTCGCTGACAATATAAATGCCTCCTCATTCGCCCTGCTTCTCTGACAATATAAATGCCCCCTCATTCGCCCTTCTTCATTGACAATATAAATTCCCCCTCATTCGCCCTGCTTCTCTGACAATATAAATGCTCCCTCATTCGCCCTGCTTCGCTGACAATATAAATGCCTCCTCATTTGCCCTGCTTCTCTGACAATATAAATGCCCCCTCATTCGCCCTTCTTCATTGACAATATAAATTCCCCCTCATTCGCCCTACTTCACTGACAATATAAATGCACCCTCATTCGCCATGCTTCACTGACAATATAAATTCCCCCTCATTCATCCTGCTTCACTGACAATATAAATGCCACCTGATTCGCGCTGCTTCACTGACATTTTAAATCCCCCCTCATTCGCTCTGCATCACTGACAATATAAATATCCCTTCATTCGCGCTGCATCACTGACAATATAAATGCCCCCTCATTCACGCTGCTTCTCTGACAATATAAATGCTGCTTTTATGATAATATAATTGCCCCTTCATTCGCTGTGCTACTCTGACAATATAAATGCCCTCTCATTTGCCCCGCTTCTCTGACAATATAAATGCCCCCTCATTCATGCTGCTTCTCTTACAATATAAATGCCCCCTCATTTGTACTACTTCTCTGACAATATAAATGCCCCCTAATTTGCACTGCTTCACTGGCAATATAAATGCCCCCTCATTTGCCCTGCTTCTCTGACAATATAAATGCCCCCTCATTCGCTCTGCTTCGCTGACAACATAAATGCCTCCTCATTCGCCCTGCTTCTCTGACAATATAAATGCCCCCTCATTCGCCCTGCTTCATTGACAATATAAATGCCCCCTCATTTGCCCTGCTTCTCTGACAATATAAATGCCCCCTCATTCGCACTGCTTCATTGACAATATAAATGCCCCCTCATTCGCCCTGCTTCACAAAAGACATATATATATATATATATATCCCTTTAGGGTGTTATTTTAAAAACTGTGATGTGTGAGTGAACTATGAAATGTGCTGCTCGCCCACATGAAGGAGCATTGTGTACTGCAGACTAGGGGGCAGATTTATTAAGCCTGGAGAAGTGATAAAGTGGAAGGTGATAATGCACCAGCCAATCAGATCCTAACTTCCATGTTATAGGCTGGGTTTGTAAAATGACAGTTAGAAGCTGATTGGCTGGTGCGCTATCACCTTCCACTTTATAACTTCTCCAGGCTTAATACATCTGCCCCTGTGTGAGGTGTAGACTGTTTGGGTTAGGGTATAGCTTCTTCCCAGACCCCAGAGGCAAGCTAGAGCATGGCGAAACCTTTCCCCACAAGCCCCCCTTTACATGTGTGATAGATACCCTGTAGCAAATAGGGGGAATCACCCTAAGGTGCTTCAACCCTCTACTCCCGCGCAGCAGCTGCTCAGCAGCTCTATGGTGCGGCATGATGTCACATGGTCTGTGCCACAGTAAACAATAAAAACTTTATTGCACCATCCTGTGTCAAGACTAAGTAACAGGGCTTCCTGGAGGCGGCACATGCCTGCGCCCCGGTGATCACTGCAGGAGTGCAGGCAAAGGCTTTTTAGGGGCAGATGGATTTATCTGTGGGCCCCTAAGTGGTTTGAGACCCTTGAAATCTCAGGGCCCTATACAGTGTGACCCTTGTACCCCCTGTCTATGGTCCTGGAAGCATGGCATGTACCCTTCAGTGCTGGCAACCAGGGGTGGCTGACTCCACGGCCTCCGGTAGTTCCACCGATGTATTTGGGATGATTTACTTAACTGCAGTCTGTAGAATTATTATGTGGCAAGACCACATATGGCACTGCAGACAGGCAAAGTTAATGCCTGGCCAAGATATAACCATTACAGTGCACCTAACAGTTACTTATCCCATGGGCTATTGAAGTCTACAGTGTATAAATCATATTGATTAATTAAAAAAAGGGCACTGTGCCCTACTGGACTAGTTTCCATTACAACCAGGAGACTCAGGTTCGTTAGTTAGGGAAGGGCTGTAGCCTCTGTGGAGGGGGAGGGGGGGGGGGGTACAAAATGGTTTAGGCTGTTGTGGTCAGGTTAATGAAGACGATTTGCAATCGGTTGTCCCTGTGCTTTCAGAGCCAGATTAAGACCTTATTGGGCACTGAGCAAGATACAGGTTTACCCCTCATTAGTTGCTGGCAGAAATGACTATCCTACAGTATGTCTGTCACCTCTACCCACTTACCTTAATTAAATAAAACACCCAAAATGATGAATTGCCCTCATTAACCACTTTTTTTTTTTTACTTTTCTTTCTTACTTGGCTAGGAGGCCTGGTACCAGTCAGTTCTGGTTTTCTTTTTTTTTCCAATTGAATTTCCTTTATCCCACTGGACTACGACAAGACAGTTGGTGGCCAAAGGTGGAGCCACCACTCTCCAAGCTTCTGGTCTTTTCACAGTAGAAACTTGGTTGGGGTATTAAGGTTGTAGAGCCGGCCGGACATGACGGTTGAGTACTAAGCAAAGGTCAGAAATAGTATATTGAGAGACAGAAGCACCCAGGTAGTGATGTGAATCTATAACAGGTACGTAAGTAATGACAGAGATGGACTTATATCTGTGTGTTCAAGACAAAAGAAGTCCACCTTGGTCCCCTTTAATAAGACCGCTGACAGGTGGATAGCTTACCTACACAATAGAACGCACACCTCGTGTGACTTTTACTTAGGATACAGAAATAAACGTGGTCAGGTTTATGATTTTATGGATATGACAAGGACTCATTTTTGCAAAAAGCCACACAGGCAAAGCAACACAGTAATTGTAACCAGACTATCAACAAAGACGTATTACTGTGTGTCCTCGATTGGAGATGCCGGCAGAAAATCGATCAGAAGCCCACGTACCTCGGAACCGCTAAAATGCACAAACAATGCAGCATATTCAAAGAAGGACAGTATGACCTGGAGCTAAAGATGTCTTCAGGATAACTCTTTGTTAGAGGAGATACCATGGTAACCTGTAACACAATGACAACCTGTTTCTAGGCACGAAGAACACATTTTATTTTTAACTTGTTTTTAGACTTCGTGTTGGTGTCATGGCAAAGTGGGACCTTCTTTACGTGTGTGGGCAACTTCCTGGCTCCCTCCGCGAGGGTGGTGCCAGGTTGGCTCAGCGGGGGACGTGTTGCAGGGAAGTGGGTGGGCTGGTGGGCATGATGATGTGATTTCATTATCATGGCCCCACCCTTTTCTATGCAATGCTGCAATTACTGGCTCTGAGAAGCAAGGGGGCCGGGCCATGATGACGAGAATCAGCACGAATCGAGTCATTGGCTGATTGGGCTGCCCACTTTTACTAGCTAACCGGGAGACTTGCCCACTCTTTTACGGGTGGCCGGGAGTGCCACACATTTTTCAGGGGCCTCCCAGTCAATCTGGAAGAATAGAGGAGTATGAGTTAGTCGTATGACAGTTCTATTAGCATAATATACACATTTCTCACCAATGGAGTACAATACAGATAAAACAGGGACTTGATTGCTCCACAGCGGTGACTTGATGTGTTTTCAAACTGCTTCGCCGTTATATGCGCTCATCGTGCTTTTATCTGCTATCTATATTCCACTAAAGTGGTAATGGTTACATAGCTATGATGAATTGCGCTATGGAGCGCCCCTTTCTCTCTTGCCTGACGTTGAAATTAGCTTTGCAAAGAGAAAGCTTCACATTATAAAAGGTCATTCTCTTACTTTTGAATTCTTATGAAATAGTTTCATTTATTGGGAGAACAAAGTGAAGAGCGCTACTATATATTTCTCTTATTTAAATTAATTTGACTCCATATTGACATTTGTAATTATTAGCCATATTTTACCCTGTAAATGTAACTTTTGCATCTATTAATGATCCTGTCCAAACCCTTTGGAAACACGCCTACCCCCAAATCTAAATCTCTCTGCACATGTTACATCTGCCCCACTTGCAGCGCAGCATGGTTTTGTCCAGGTGCACATGTTCTTGCTTTTTTTCTGCTGTGCTCCCAACCAATGGCAGCTGTGCAGCACAGTCCAAAAGCCAAATAGGGGAGCCACACCAACTGCCAGTGAGTCCCGGCCGGCGATGTTTGGCAGCGTTTGGGATGGCAGATGGTGTGGCTCCCCTATTTTGGACTGTGCTGCAGCCCCACCTGTCGAGCCACCACTGCCCCCAACTCAGAATCAGTAAGTAGAGTACTGGCTGCAGCACCCACCTGTCGCCCTGACTGACTCACCATATGGACCTAGAAAACTATTAAAAGACCAATAAGCCCGTCTCTTCCTGAGCTACTGTCTTCCCTAAAAGGCAGAAGAAATATTCCAACTCTTTTGTTGGGCAGTGGAGCGGATCCAGGACCTGTATCTGCCGGTTATCATGGTTCTTCCTCATTATTTGAGTATTATACAAGGTTGCCAAAAGTTATGCTGCGGAATTTCAGCTTTAGACGCATTACTGTACAGTTGGGCAGCTCAACCTCATTGGACGAAAACCTCTAAAGCCCAAAATAATATTTTGTCAAAATGATACATAAGGGGTGAGAGTGCCCAGCATTTAGCTATAGAATACATTTTCTTTTTTCCCAAGCAATGTATAGAAAGAAGAATTAGATTTTAATCGTAGCGCATCATGCACACTATAGAAGGTAAGGTAGAATAAATATATATATATATATATATATATATATATATATATAAATACATATATATATATATATATATATTTATATATACATATACATATATATATAGATTTTATAATAATGAAATATTAGAAAAGTTTTCCTATTTTCACATGGTTTAAATGGATTGTACAAGCAAACATGTTTCTATATTGTATGGCTATTGTCAAGGGCATGCAGGACTGCAGCCACTATGGGGTCCACCTTCCCTGTCAAAGCTACATATGGTACATACATTTTTCACCATTGGGTGGTACATAGTGGCCCTTGCAAACTTCTGCCTTGGGGCCCCCCAAATATCTAATTTGACCCGTGGACATTGTAATGTGATATAAAATGAACTGGAGGGCATTATATAACATTATATAATATGAACTGGGGCATTATAGTATTGCACAACATGAAAGGGAGGCACTAAAGTGTGGCATAATATGAACGGGGGGCACTGTAATGTGGCATTATGTGAACTGGGGGCACTGTATGTCATAATGTGAATTGGGGGTACTGTGTGGCATAATGTGTACCGGCAGCTCTACAATGTGACATACTGTAATGTGAACCAGGGCACTATTATGGTTTATAAAACAAACTGGGGCACTACTATGGTTCAGAAAATTAACTAGGGTACTTTTATGGGGTTCAAAATTAGCAACTGCTGCGGAGAGGTGTCTCTCCAGAAGAATTGGGACACAAACATGTTGCTATGGGACCAACAAATGCTACCTCAAAGCTGATTGGTTGATAGTGACATCTTCTCCACTGGTCCACTTCTCCATTCCGTTCACTGTTTGATACGTTAACCCCTTAGTGCTTGTAGGTTTCTTGCACATAAATGCCAGTAAAAGCCACATACAGTATTTCCAGGAAGCTCAAATTGGGTATTTAAGGGCATGGCTCCACACCAAATGGGGCACTAGATCTTATCCACCATCTTATCCACCAAATGTTCATAATTCAAAGAGCTGTTAGGACATGCCGGGGGAGATATGACAAACCTTCTTAGAAGGGCAAGAGTTGGTGTTGGCCAAAGTAACCAATCGGATTCTAGCTTTCATTTATGGAGAACATTCTATAAAATGATAGCCAGAAGCTGGTTGGTCACTTTAGGCCAATTGTCCTCTGTTGAAGGTCTGATAAATCTTCCTACATTGAGAAAACTTAATAAACGTCATAACCAGGGCTTAAAATGGTCCTGGAGAGGTGGTGGAACTCATTTACCCCTCCACCTACTCCCCCTTGGAGTGAGGGCCAGTGATAGTGTTTTCAGGACCCCCGTCCAAACTAAAAATGAGTGCCCTACTTCCCAAACTTTATAAAAGGACATTGATCTCACAAAGAAGCAGCGTGGTCACATAATAGTACCCCCTGATTCATAATACACCACATAGTAATGCCCCTTACTCAGGTTACATTACTCAGTAGTGCCCTTTATTCACATTGCACTACACAATGGTTCCCTCTATGCATATTATGGCACACAGTAGTGCCCCTTATACACAATTCCCATAGTAGTAGTGCCCCTTACACATAATGCCCACAGTTGTAGTGCCCCTTACACATAATGACCACAGTAGTGCCACTTATACACATAATTCCCACAGTGTGCCCCTTATACACATCTCTGACTCTGTCACTCCAGCAGCTCACTGCCTGTGTCCCTCTAGTAGCTCCATGCTTTGTATCCCTCCAGCAGCTTCCCCACCTCTCCTGTCCCTCCAGCCCCCTCTCATCTTGTCTTCAAGATGCACAGAGCCTGCTCCTCTTCATGGCTCCTCTTCACTTCAGCAGCGGTGACAGCATGACATCACATACGCTGTGCTGAAAAATAATCCACTGGGACCTGATGAGGGGGATGAATGCTGTCCAACAGACACGGTGTGTGTGAGTACCAGGAGGGGTGGGCTGTAGATGGAGGAGGACCGTGGAGCCACCAGGACCTGAGGAAGGGGGAGGCGGCTGCAGCTCATCAGTAACACTAGCGACGCTTGCATCATTTATGGTTGTAGATGATGGGGCTGTTTTTTTCTGTTGGATTTACTGTGCAGGGAAATTGAGGTGGTGGAACTAGTTCCCCCTATTATTACATCACTAGTTACCCAATATTCACTTCCATCTTTAACCCCATGGTCATAACTGTGGGAAGTGAATATAGGGTAACTAGTTATGATGTTTGTGGCAGCTGTCAGCCATGGGACAGGATGTCCTTCTGTTTAATAACAAATCCGTCATATTACCCCACCTGTATGTTAGATCTATGGTAAAGTTTTCGCTCTATCCCAAGCACTAAACACCTCCCGTTGGTAATAAGCCCTCAGGCCGAGTGATGAAGTTCATGCATCTAGCGGCCTATACACTGTAATAGTCCCACATGAGAACAAATGTAATATCGACTTCAGAACAAGAGTAGCGGGGGGCTAATTGCCCCTTCCATGTACCACTGTGATATCTATGTAAAGTTGCATAATGTCTCACAATAAAGACGCCCATTAAGTTTTAAAGAACTACACATTAAGCAAGCAGCCTCCATTTCCAATTTCCTGAGAGCAATGCGAATGGTTTCACGTTTATTGGCCCAAAGTGCCAGTTGGACGGCGCTGAAGATGCATGAGTCAGCAAATGAGCATAAGCGGCCATAAAACCGAGAGGATGTAACAGGAGACGAGCAAAAAGCAAATGCAAGTCTATGAAGTTTTATATTAACACACTCTTCACATAAAATGATGTCTATCTCTATCATCTACCTCATATATATCTATCTATTATCTATCTATCTATCTATCTATCTATCTATCTCATATCTATCTATCTATCTATCTATCTATCTATCTATCTATCATCTACCTCATATCTATGTATCTCATATCTATCTATCTATCTATCTATCTATCTATCTATCTATCTATCTATCTATCTATCTATCATCTATAAATCTATCTATCTCATATCTATCATCTATCTATCTATCTATCTATCTATCATCTAGCTCCTATCTTTCTATCTATTTATCTCATATCTATCTATCTATCTATCTATCTATCTATCTATCTATCTATCTATCTATCACCTATCTCATATCTATCTTCATCTATCTATCTATCTATCTAATATCTATCTATCTATCTCATATATATCTATCTATCTATCAATCTATCTATCTATCTATCTATCTATCTATCTATCTATCTATCTATCTATCTATCCCCTATGTATCTATCTATCTCACATCTATCTGTCTATCTATCAACTATCTCATATCTATCTATCATCTATCTCATATCTATCTATCTCCTATCTATCTATCTATCGATCGATCATCTATCTCCCCTCTCGCTCTTTGCTATCTATCTATCTATCTATCTATCTATCTATCTATCTATCTATCTATCTATCTATCTATCATCTATCTCCCCTCTCGCTCTTTGCTATCTATCTATCTATCTATCTATCTATCTATCTATCTATCTATCTATCTATCTATCTATCTATCATCTATCTCATATCTATCTATCTATTATCTATCAATCATTTATCTATCTATCTCATATCTATCTATCCATCCATCTATCTATCTCCTATCTATCTATCTATCTATCTATCCATCTCATATCTATCTATCTGTCTATCTCATGTCTATCTATCTATCTATCTATCTATCTATCTATCTATCTATCTATCTATCTATCTATCTATCATCTATCTCCCCTCTCGCTCTTTGCTATCTATCTATCTATCTATCTATCTATCTATCTATCTATCTATCTATCTCATATCTATCTATCTATTATCTATCAATCATTTATCTATCTCATATCTATATATCTATCTATCTATCTCATATCTATCTATCCATCAATCTATCTATCTCCTATCTATCCATCCATCCATCTCATATCTATCTATCTATCTATCTATCTATCTATCTATCTATCTATCATCTACCTCATGTCTATCTATCTATCTATCATCTATCTCCTATATATCTATCTATCTATCTCATATCTATCTATTATCTATCTATTATCTATCTTTCTATCTATCTATCTATCTATCTATCTATCTATCTCATATCTATCTATCTATCTATCTATCTATCTATCTATCTATCTATCTATCTATCTATCTATCTATCTATCATCTACCTCATATCTATCTATCTCATATCTATCTATCTATCTGTCTATCTATCTATCTATCTATCTATCATCTATCTCCTATATATCTATCTATCTCATATCTATCATCTATCTATCTATCTATCTCCTATCTTTCTATCTCATATCTATCTATCTATCTATCTATCTATCTATCTATCTATCACCTATCTCATATCTATCTTCATCTAGCTATCTATCATCTATCTGTCTATCTATCATCTATCTATCTATCTATCTATCTATCTATCTATCTATCTATCTCCTATCTATCTATCTATCTCCTATCTATCTATCTATCTATCTATCTATCTATCTATCTATCTATCTATCTATCTATCTATCTATCATCTATCTCACCTCTCGCTCTTTGCTATCTATCTATCTATCTATCTATCTATCGGGTGGTCTTCTGTATGCCGGCGGTCAGGCTCCCGGCGCTCAGTATACCGGCACCGGGAGCCCGACAGCAGGCATAACGACACTTATTCTCCCTCGTGGTGGTCCACGACCCCCCTAGAGGGAGAATAAACCGTGCCCGTAGCGTGGCGAGCACAGCGAGCCCGCAAGGGGCTCATTTGCGCTCGCCACACTGTCGGTAAGCCGGCGGTCGGGCTCCCGGCGCCGGTATGCTGGTCGCCGGGATCCCGACCGCCGGCAATCCGTAGTGAACCCTATCTATCTATCTATCTATCTATCTATCTATCTATCTCATATCTATCTACCTATCTATCTATCTATCTATCTATCCATCTCATATCTATCTATCTGTCTATCTCATGTCTATCTATCTATCTATCTATCTATCTATCTATCTATCTATCTATCTATCTATCTATCTATCATCTATCTCCCCTCTCGCTCTTTGCTATCTATCTATCTATCTATCTATCTATCTATCTATCTATCTATCTATCTATCTCATATCTATCTATCTATTATCTATCAATCATTTATCTATCTCATATCTATATATCTATCTATCTATCTCATATCTATCTATCCATCAATCTATCTATCTCCTATCTATCCATCCATCCATCTCATATCTATCTATCTATCTATCTATCTATCTATCTATCTATCTATCTATCATCTACCTCATGTCTATCTATCTATCTATCTATCATCTATCTCCTATATATCTATCTATCTATCTCATATCTATCTATTATCTATCTTTCTATCTATCTTTCTATCTATCTATCTATCTCATATCTATCTATCTATCTATCTATCTATCTATCTATCTATCTATCATCTACCTCATATCTATCTATCTCATATCTATCTATCTATCTGTCTATCTATCTATCTATCTATCATCTATCTCCTATATATCTATCTATCTCATATCTATCATCTATCTATTATCTATCTATATATCTATCTATCTATCTCCTATCTTTCTATCTATCTATCTCATATCTATCTATCTATCTATCTATCTATCTATCACCTATCTCATATCTATCTTCATCTAGCTATCTATCATCTATCTGTCTATCTATCATCTATCTATCTATCTATCTATCTATCTATCTATCTCCTATCTATCTATCTATCTATCTATCTATCTCCTATCTATCTCTCTATCTATCTATCTATCTATCTATCTATCTATCTATCTATCTATCATCTATCTCACCTCTCGCTCTTTGCTATCTATCTATCTATCTATCTATCTATCGGGTGGTCTTCTGTATGCCGGCGGTCAGGCTCCCGGCGCTCAGTATACCGCAAGGGGCTCATTTGCGCTCGCCACACTGTCGGTAAGCCGGCGGTCGGGCTCCCGGCGCCGGTATGCTGGTCGCCGGGATCCCGACCGCCGGCAATCCGTAGTGAACCCTATCTATCTATCTATCTATCTATCTATCTATCTATCGATCATCTATCTCCCCTCTTGCTCTTTGCTATCAATCTATCTATCTATCTATCTATCTTTCTATCTATCTATCTATCTATCTATCTATCTCTATCATCTATCTCATATCTATCTATTATCTATCAATCATTTATCTATCTCATATCTATCTATCTATCTCATATCTAACTATTCATCCATCTATCTATCTATCTATCTCCCATCTATCTATCTATCTATCTATCCATCCATCTCATATCTATCTATCTATCTATCTATCTATCTATCTATCTATCATCTATCTATCTATCTCATATCTATCTATCTAATATCTATCTTTCTATATATCTATCACCTACTGTATCTGATATCTATCTATCTTCATCTATCTATCTATCTATCTCATATCTATCTATCTATCTCATCTATCCATCTATCCATCCATCCATCCATCCATTATTATTATTATTATCCTTTATTTATATGGCGCCGCAAGGGTTCCGCAGTGCCCAATTACAGAGTATATATGCACATAATCAAAACAGGAAAACAGCAACTTACAGTTGAAGACAATATAGGACAAGCACAGGGTAGCTAAGCATAACTACACTAGTAAATGACATAGAGAAGTTTAAAGGTGGCCAAAAAACTGTGTGATTTGGGCAGTTGAGGATTATTAAAGTAAGAAAGGATAAGCACATGAGGGAAGAGGGCCCTGCTCGTGAGAGCTTACATTCTAAGGGGAGGGGTGGACAGACAGGGGTGACACAGATGAGGTACATAGAGAGCGTGGAACAGAGGGTTAGGATGAGATTTGGCTGGGTTTGGTAAAGAAATGGGTCTTAAGAGCCCTTTTGAAGTTTTGTAGAGAGGTGGAGAGTCTGAGGGGGAGAGGTAGAGACTTCCAGAGAAAGGGAGCAGCACGTGAAAAATCTTGGAGATAGGAGTGTAAGGAAGTAATCAGAAGACAGGAGAGTCGGCGTGCATTAGCAGAGCGAAGAGGACGGGTGGGAGAGTAAAGGAAGATAAGGTCAGAGATGTAAATGGGAGAGGAGAGGGTGAGGGCTTTGTGAGTGTGAGAAATTTGAATTGGATTCTGAAAGGGAAGGGGAGCCAGTGAAGGTCTAGTAAGAGAGGAGAGGTGGACGTAGTGCGTTTGGTGAGGAAGATGAGCCGGGCAGCAGCATTGAGGATAGATTGGAGTGGAGAGAGGTAATTGTCAGGGAGGCCAGTTAGGAGGAGATTACAGTAGTCCAGTCTGGAAATAATCAGTGAGTGAATAATGATCTTAGTGGCATCCTGGGTGAGCAAAGGTCTGATTCTGGAAATGTTTTTGAGATGAAAATGGCAGGTTTGTGAGAGGTGCTGAATGTGTGGTTTGAAGGAGAGGGAGGAGTCAAGGATTACGCCAAGACAGCGTACCTGGGGGCTAGAGGAGATAGTCGTGCCATCAATGGACAATGAGATTGTGGGAGGTGGGGTTGTGCGGGAGGGTGGGAAGATGATCAGCTCAGTCTTAGACAGGTTGAGTTTAAGAAAGCGCTGGGTATTGGAAGTTAAAAAAACTAATGAGTTCACCTAAAGTGGACGCATAGAGTGAGAAAAGGAGAGGACAAAGAACAGAGCCTTGGGAGACAACAACAGTTAGTGGAAGTGGGGGGGAGGTAGCATCATGAGAGGAAACGGAGAAGGAACGATCAGAGAGGTAGGAGGACAGCCAGGAGAGGGCAGTATCACGCAGACCAAGAGAGTGAAGGATTTGCAAAAGGAGATGGTGATCCACAGTGTCAAAAGCAGCAGAGAGGTCAAGAAGAATAAGCAGAGAGTAGTGGCCCTTAGCTTTGGCTGCATGGAGGTCATTGCATACTTATGTGAGGGCAGTTTCAGTGGAGTGGAGAGAACAGAAACCAGACTGAAATGGGTCAAGCAGTGAGTGAGAGGAAAGAAAGGCAGTGAGGCGATTATAGACAATACGCTCAAGAAGTTTGGAGGCAAAAGGGAGGAGAGAGATGGGTCGATAGTTGGAGAAAGTGTTTGGATCAAGGGTAGGTTTTTTTAAGAATAGGGGAGACAAGAGCATGCTTGAAGGCAGAGGGGACAGTGCCTGATGAGAGGGACAGATTGAGAAGGTGGGAAAGATGGGAACAGGTAGAAGGAGAGAGGTAGCGGAGGAGGCGGGAGGGAATAGGGTCAAGTGGGGAGGTTGTGGGGGGGGGGACGGATAAGGGCCATGACGTCCTCACCAGATACATGGGAGAAAGATGTCAGAGTTGGTGAGAGGGAGGGGGAGGGGAGGCAAGGGATGGGTGGTGGCTGGTGGCTGGTTTGGTGGGATGTGATATCCTGACATATGGAGTCAATCTTGGATGTGAAATAAGGGCAAAGTCAAGCGCAGACAATGAGGAAGGGAGATGAGGTGGTGGTGGGCAGAGGAGGGCGTTAACAGTGGCAAAGAGGTGCCGGGGGTTGGAAGACTGAGTAGAGATGAGGATTTTGAAGTATGATTGTTTAGCGAGGGAAAGGGCAGTACTGAAGGATGAGAGCATAAGTTTGAAATGGAGGAAGTCTGCTTGAGAGCGTGATTTCCTCCACTGTCGCTCAGCAGTACGTGAGCATTTTTGTAGGTATCTGGTGCATTTGGTGTGCCAGGGCTGAGGTGTTGATCTGTGAGGGTGAATAGTGGTTGGCGGAGCAACAGAGTCAAGGGCAGAAGTAAGAAATGCATTGTATAGGAATGTGGCTTGTTCAGGGCATGTGAGAGAGAAAAGAGGAGAGAGAAGTGAGTCAAACAGGAAGGATAGGGATGAGGCGTCAATAGCCTAAATGTTACGCTTGGTGATGGTAGCCTTAGGAGGGAGAGATGAGGAAGCAGAGATAGATAAGTTGAAAGAGAGCAGGTGGTGGTCAGAGAGGGGAATTGGAGAAATCAGAAATATCACAGCGGTGAGTGAAAACCAGATCCAGTGAGCTCCCGTTCACATGGGAGGGTGAGGTGGCCCACTGGGAGAGACCAAGTGAAGAGGTGAGGTTAAGGAGTTTAGAGGCAGGAGATTTTGTGGGGTTATCGATAGGGATGTTGAAATAACCTAGAATAATGGAGGGAATGTCAGGAGAGAGGAAGTGAGGTAGCCAGGAAGCAAAGTTGTCGAGGAATTTGGAGGAAATGCCAGGTAGACGGTAAATGACAACAACTTGAAGATTAGTAGGTTGGTAGAGGCGTATCGCATGGACCTCAAGTGTAGAGAATGTAAGAGATGGTTCTGGAGGTATAAGTTGGTATGTGTAGCTTGAGGGTAAAAGGATCCCAACACCACCCCCATGGCGACCCCCGGGTCGGGTTGTGTGTGAGAATGTGAGGCCCCCAGCAGACAGGGCAGCAGGAGAAGTGGTGTCATGAGGAGTAATCCAGGTTTCTGTAATGGCCAGGAGGTGCAGGGAGTTTGAAATGAAAAGGTAATGAGTGGGGACCAGTCTGTTGCAAACAGATCTATCTATCCATCTATCTATCTATCTATCTATCTATCTATCTATCTATCTATCTATCTATCTATCTATCTATCTATCTCCCCTATCTTTCTTTGCTATCTATCTCATATCTATCATCTATCTCCCCTCTCTCATTTTGGGGGTAATTCAGATCTGATCGCAGTAAAT